>NC_133755.1:120002703-120302703 GCF_036562045.2 Rhinolophus sinicus | reverse complement strand
TCAATGACTTCCCTTAGGTTGATGATGAGTATAACCAAAGTTTGGGTTTAACCCTCTTGTTGATTGTATACTCACACATGAGAATACAACCTAGACCATATAGTCTTTATTTATTGATAAGAATGTCAGATTCGGAGAAATCAAATTCTCCAAAACTACTTGTATTGTTTCCCTTTTAACATGATCTGTCAATTAAAGAAAAAACTAAATTGACCTGGCGTAGTATAATCCTCTCTCTGAGCTCCCAAACACTTCACACACACTTCTAGTAGCACACCTGTCTTTAGGCGCACCTAACCTAGAGACTGATTTACACTCGGCACAAATAACTAGTGGCACGAATGAGCACATTTTCAGGTATATGATGACCAGTAAATATTCTTTGAACCTCCTCTAGATATTAGTAAAATTGATTTTAGTTTTTGATAGTATTTTTAGCTTTTATTTTAATTGAGGGAAGCGCATCACTATATATTTTTTCACTTTACCACTCTTCAGAGTCCTCTGTTGAATTCAGAGCTCTTCTGCCTCTTCTCTTGACTTCTTCTCATGAGGTTTACAGAGAGCTCACATTCCAACATGAGGAATTCACTTCCCACTAGTCTTTTATTGTTAAGGTTGTCATAAACCTCTTATTTATGGCTCATAATCACTCTTCCTGGGTGTCTTGCTTCCAGCTCCACACATGTCTTAGAACAAAGTTTACCCATACTATTTCCAAACACAGTTCAACATGCTTCCCTTTGTGTTTCCTGCCGGGCTGTTTTCCATCAGATTTCCAATTCTTATCTCTCTCTTCTTTGACATATTAACTCTGTTGGAGACTCAGCCTTATTGACTTTTGTAGAACAATCAGACTCATGATTCTTTTATACATCTGTCCACCATCTTGCTAAAAAGAGGCTAATTGTCTTGACGTGCCAATTTGTCAACATGAAATTATTAAATATTTTATGTGAGTTCTCTGTGTGGCCACTTCAGAAAATTTGGAGATTTGAAAGTATCTTTTTGCATTTAACTTCGGTATGATCTCGACCTGTCACAGGAGATTCTCAAACAAACAAACAAACAAACAAACAAACAAACATCTCCACCCTCAGGGGGTTCTTAAATGAAATCTCTGTAGTTGAGTCATGAATATTCATTGGCTTTATTCAGTGATGAATAAATCTGGTGCTTTACAATTGTCAAGCCAGTAAGCTTTGGGCTCCATTTTCTTCTATCTGCTTTCCCAGGATTACTGTTTTACTGTTTTACTGGCTGTGGAGACAGGAATTTGGATTGATTTGAAGTAACATGTGAAAATGGGGTAGTGGGTTCCTTACAGTGTCCAGCGGAAATCTGTTCACATCGGAGAACCTCTGCATGAGGTGGCATGATTGGTTTTATGTGTTCCAGGGAGGCCTAGTGCTTGACAAGCTGGGAATGTTTTGGATTAAAATGGAAGCACGTTGGCAGAATGATGTGGGGAAGCTTGCATAATGTATAATGCCTGTCAGCACCCTGCCCTGATTGAGCTCGTGCTTATGAGTCCCTCAGTTTAATGAGTCCAATATACACCTATGAGTTTTTATAAGCTAACAGCAGAGCAAGTTAGAAAGAGTTGAAACACATATGTTTTTTGACCAACTGTGATATTTTCAGAGAGTCACCCATGAGAGTTTAAAATGCCTGTAAAATTTTCTACTGGAAACAGTTTCTGGAAGCAATAGTGTGCTTGGGGTCTAACCTTACAAAGCCCCAGGAAGGTGCATCACATTCATGATCTGAAGATCTACCTGTAGCAATTCCTTCTTTCCCATTCTTCTATCATCGTGTAGTCATTTATTTTGGCCAGAAAGTAAAACCCTTTGCTTAACCTAATGCCTCTTGAGCCATAAAAAGTCCTGAAATTACCAAAAGGGATAACAAATAGTAGAATTGGGGAGGAGAGCTGTGCTTGTTACGGAATTATCTGATTAACTAAGGCTTGACAATAAATCCATTTGTGTTTCCTTCCTTATTGATGAAATCTTATTTGAACATTTTCCTAAATTTAGTAAGTTCAATGTAATAAGCCTAAGATAACCTTCCTCTTATGATTGAAAATGTTGTACTCGAGGTTCACATTTCTGAACATTGACTCTCTTTGGGAACAGTTTTTAGCATGCAGTAGGTACTGGTTGAATATTTGCTGAAAAAAAGTAAATGAATTGCACAGTACTACCATTGCAGAAGCTGTGAGGAAGACTTAAGTCCTCATGACACCAGGGCATATATTGCCTACTTTCCTGTAAAAGATTGTCTTCTATTCTTAATTTTTTTCTAAAAGTGGAATGTAGAAAGGATCATATAATTAACTGTGTAAGTTTAGATGGGTTCTGATTAACTAACAATGATATTTTTCTTCTTTTGTCCTTTGTAGAGAAAATATTCAAAAAGACTGACAGTATTAGTAAGAAACAGGTTTGCTCAGATGTAGTGTAAGACATTGTAAAGCTGTCTCAAGCATTCAAGAATGTAGCGGGTTTTGTGTGTGCCAAAACCCTTTAGCGTATACCATCCGAACTCCAAGATCAGAAACTTCAGTGATCCACAGAGTCAAAAGGAACACAGCGCAAGCCAAAAAGAGTGACAGGATACACTGTATATATTGTATATGGCCCTCTTTTAAGAGATGCTTTTTCAAAGAAGACATGAAATGAGAACTCCCTAGCCAGGCTCTCCACTCTCATCATTACGGCATAATTGGCACAATGGTTTCCCTGACATCTGTACCAAAGATGTTGCTGATTGCTGAAAGCATGATATTGGCAATGGTCGTCAGCTGTTATGGGTTAGTGTAGCTGATGTAATCACTGAAGTTTCATTCATAACAAGCGCTCATCTTATATGGCCCCTTAACCACTTGAATATGGATTTGTGCTGTACAGGTCAAAGTTTAAGCATGTATGCAGCATGAAGCAGTCCAGAATGTTCTGGTAGGTATTTTATTTGCCAACAACATTTCTTCCAGTTTTGTCCAATAAAAATAGTTTGAGTGGATGGATGGTGGAGAGACAAGGTTCTTATACCTGTAGGTCTCTCTGATCTTTTATCTTTTCCCCTGAGATCTCTACTACACTTTTCATCAAAAGCACCAGAGACACGCTTCTTCAGGATTGATTCTCATGCCCGTTTCACAGCGATTGATGATGTGTGCTTTCCTTGTGTAGCCATGTGGATGGTGTAACTGATCTTCCTTGTTCAGCAGTTAATAAGCACTTTTCTTTTCCTGGCAGGCTCCTAGCTTTCTTTTAAGACTTGGCTCAGGCATCCTCTCTGTAAGGGTCATTTCTTGACATCCTCTGCCCCCAACACCTCTGCTTCTGCTCTCATAACATCATGTGTTTATGTCTGTCAAAGCACTCACAACATTGTATTGAAATTTTGTGGCTTATATCTGTCATCCTCTCTAGAGTGTAAGCTTTTCTCGATCAGTGGCTCCCTGGGATTTCAACTCCAATTTTTATGATTTCAACCTCCCTGCCCACTCACAAACTCTTCACACTTTGTCAGTGTGGGGATAGAGTCCCAGAGAGCAGTTTCCAGGCTCTTGGCCTCACGTGGAAAGGTGCTGGCTTGGGTAGTAGATGGCCATCAGCTGTGATAAGATGGCCATCAGCTATAACCAGTTGGCCATTAGCCACTAATATAACTGCCATGGCTACACAGCAAGTGCAGATTGTGGCTAGGAAGTGGGGTTGGCTGAGAGGCAGACATCAGATTGCGGCTGGCAAGTGCGGTTAGCAAGTGGATTGCGGATGACATGGTTAGCAAGCATGGTTAGCAAAGGAGGATTGTGGTTAGCAAGTGCGGATTGTGGATTGTGGATCATGTTGATACTACTTCCTGTGTATTGCCTGGCCGTCAGCGAGACTGGGGTGCAGGAAGACCCCTCGTTGGGGTATTGGCGAATGTTTGCTGTTGTCAAGAAAATAGGGGTATGACTCCCTTATCTATGGCTCCGTTGTTGTTCCTTTCTGGCCTCACCATATCCTGCGTTCTTGTTCAGGGAGCAGGAGCTGAGTCCTTGCATTACAGTTGGTTAGTAAACCAACCATTAGCTCCTTCCAGACAAATGCTTTACATTAACAAAAGGTAGAGATACTTACTGGTAGATTGATGTGCTCCATTAGCTTGGTCCATTATCACATGATACAATAGTCTCAAGTGGTTTGTATGTCTCTAGAGTAAAATTCAAAAAATATTTTACCAATATTTACCAATGTTTTACCAATATATATTATAAGGGCAAGCATCTTAGTTACATACATAGGTGTCCAAAAAAAGTAGCTGTCTTTTGTTTTTTATAACTTCAATTTATCTCCATCTCTCCATCCATGTCAATGCAGAAGATGAAATCTTAGAAAACGCCAGGAAAATATAGTCAATTTATGTTAAAACTCAGTTCATTCAAGACTTTCCTTTTGCCCCTTTCCCCAGGCCATGGCATTATTTTTTCAGGTTCTATGCTAGAACTCTGGGACTCCCATACTTAATGGGAGATTCTGTAATTCTACCCACTGCAGCTGCGGGGATGGGGTCATAGGCCCAGTGAGTCTAAGAAGTTGTCAGCATCTCACTCTGGCTGCCCCTCTAATTTTTCTTCAGTCTTCTTATCTCATGGAGTCTTTATTGAATCTGAACTGACAAACTCATTATAACCAATTTTGCTTCTGTGCTTGTTGTTTAAACCAGGACTCAAACAATGCAAGATTCAGGGTTTTGCATCTCAAAAACTTTCCTTGCAAAGTTATTATTTCTTCCAAAGATTCAAAATTACATTTTGAACCTCAAAAACTGAGCCTGGATCATTGGATGTTGGGCACATTGGAGTTCGTTATAAACCTTATGGTTTGCATATATATGATGTAATGTATATAGTATAATATATTAGGTTGGTGCAAAAGTAATTGTGGTTTAAAAGGTTAAAAACAATTGCAAAACCCGCAATTACTTTTGCACCAATCTAATATTATATAATATGTTATATATGGATAATTTTTGCATAAGTGAAATATTTTAAAAACCCAACCTATGCAATAACTTTCTGCATCTCTGTTGTAACAATTCAACTCTGAGAGCGTGAGGCTGGAGCACACCAACTTCCTGGAGGGATAGCAAGGACTCTGGGGAACAAAGAAGCACAGAAGATGGAGGCCATGCATTGCAAATTCTTCAAATCATTATCCTTCCACATATGTGGAAACATTCATTTTTGAAAGTCTCATGGGGCATTAACTCTTCTGTTGCTTCTAATCTCACTATAATGGAAGCTTTATTCCTACAGTCTACTGAAGGGTTCAATTAATTGTTTTCTTCTTAATGTTATCATTAACTATGATCAATCAGATGTGAAAAAGGATAAATTCTTGATTTAAGTTCTTCAGCATAAATTGTATTTAAACATAATTTTAATTTTACATATTTTTCATATTGGTCTTTTCAGATGAGGGTGTATTTTGGGGGAGTAGATTTATAGTACTTTATAGCTGGTATTTAGGATCAAAACAGTCAGTAAATTTGTGAGTGTGTAGCAGTTGTGCTGGGCCCTGCCTGGCAGACCCAGGAACACTGGGGAGAGCAGCGGCTCTGGAGCCAGGCTGCCTGATTCCATATCCTGGCTATTCTGTTAATCAGCTGCTCTAGGACCCCTCTGTGCCTCAACCTCCTCATCTGTGAGATGGCAACAATAACCCTACCACAGGGTAATGTTGTGGGGATAAAATGAGTTAGTGTGTGTGAATAGTCAGGCCAGGGAGCGAATCTTAACCATTAAATGTTACCTTCTATGTAAATCCGAATACACATTTTCTTTTTCTCACAAAAATGATGTCCAGGTGACATCATAGTTATTGGATCAACTGACTTTTCACAAACAGAGGATAGGTGAAGGGACTTGTTTCAGAATACTTTTGTCAATAGATGTTGTCAGGTTATATCACTGGGTAATTATTAGATATTTACTATTGTATAAAATGCCGTGCTGGGGTGGACACCAGAAATATGAAATGGCCTAAAACATGGTTTGTCTCCAAGTAATTTAGAAATATGGCAAAACAAAACAAAACAAAACAAAACGGACACATAACAGCTTGTTTCCAGAGCAAGGTAGTTTACACAAAGGGTCAGTTGAAACTATAATTGTTCAGGGGGAGTTTAGCTTGTGCTGAATCCGGTGTCCAGGACTTCGTGTGTAGTACTCCATTCCATGCTACTTTTGTTAGAAAGGTGTCATCCTCCCCCATCAGGAAGATTTCCCTTACCTACTTGCCAGTCTCCTCTGGGTGCACCGGGTGAAAAATGGGGAAGGCGTTCTGTATAGGAGGAAGGGCACACACTAAGCATTGAAAACATTGAGAGCAAGAGGAGCATACACGGATTTGATTTGGGTCTGTGAAAATGTAATGTGTAGCCTGGGAAATGATGGGGATGTTGCTGAGACAGGGCAGGAAATGGAGAGCCATCAAAAGCTTTTAGGCAAGAGGTTGACATGATCAGGCTTTGCATGTTGGGAAACAATTCAATGGTAATGTGGGGGATGGAGTTCCTGGGGACAGGACTCAAGGCAGGGAAACTATTAGGGGGCTATTGTAATAGTCCAGGTGAGGAATGTTGCTGGCACCTACCCACTAGCTTAATAGTCATAGGTGTAGAGAGGAGTAAGTAGATTCATGAGCTATTATTTCAGGAGGAAAAATCTGCTGAAATTAGTGACTGGAGGTCAGGGGTGATATGAGTGATTGGGACTCATTGCAAGGCGTTACTACCTGAAGTGTAGAACATAAGAACAGGAGCAGGATTAAACTGAGTGGGAATCGTGAGTGTCAGAAGCCTGTGGGACATCCAGGTAGAGGCTGGATGTGAGTTGGGAACTGAAGGGAGAGGTCAGGACTGTAATAGAGATTTTGAAGTTACTGGCATATGTGGATGAAGTAGGCGAGGGAGCATGTGGAATGGGAAGAGTGGGGCGCCAGGATGGATGCTGGGAAACATTCATATTTAAAGGCGGGAGGAGAAGAGGACACAAAGAAGCCTGAGGGGAAAAAAAAGGTGGGGGCAGGAACCAGAGTGAAGAGGGTGGAAAGTAAATGGGAAAAAACCAGTGTGGATCACCTTTAAATAGCCTGGCTGGTAAAGTTTGGGGAAAGATAATAAGTAGAAGGGACTAGGCAGAAAGGTGGGTTTGAACAGGGAGGTTTGAACAGGAAAGCCACAGGAGTCCTGCTTGAATGTTCCAGGCATGGGGTTGTGGCTGCTTGAACCTGCGTGATGACAGAAAATAGGAGAGCAGAAAAACACAACAGGGAAATTAGGAAGGAGGGCTCTCCAAGGCTGGGAGAGTGGGCAAATGGTGACGCTCTTGTCACGTAGAGGGTTGTCTTCAGTTAAACTGTTTCCAGGAACACGTGTTTCTAGGTTGACTATGGTATGAAAATTATAGAACAGGATGTGGTGATAGTATTTTTTAAAAATCAGATTTTGTTTGTATGTACTAGCAAAAAGTGTTAGAATGATTTTCCTTGGGCACTCACTTTTTATTTAAATGTGCTGAGATTGCACCTTAAAAGTGACAAATCAATATAATGCCTCTTTGTATCTCCTGATTGGAGGGCAAACAGTATAATGTTTAAGCTCCCAGACGCTATTAGTTTCCACTTGTTTAAAAAAATGGGGGCAAACAGAATACCCTCCTGAAGATACTGTTTTGATGATTAAAATGAGATCAATATACACATAAGCATTGTGGTTGGCATGTAACAAGCACAGAAGAAAAGGCTAGCTGTTATTTTCGTTCCTTTTTTGACAGTTACTCTTGCTGGTGGCTTTTATGCAAATTGAAATTTATTAAACAGGGCTTCAGTAATTTAAACCTTATGATAATTCTAAATATGCTTATATTTACTTCTGCGCTATTAGTAAGAAGGAGATATTATTAGTAAAATAAAATTTGCAGACATCATTAAGAGGAAATATTTACCTACTTAAGAAATCTGCTCTTTCATCATTTTAGGAAGTCTCTTCACACACACGATTCAATTCTGCGTAAACTAAAACTAATAGGCAGACAATTTGGACATATTACAAATTATCCAAATCTGTTGTTGAGCTAAATAACATTTAACCCAATGAAGCCACAGGGGACTTAGCCTTAAAATTGTATTTGTTCTTGTATATGCTACAGCAGAAAAATTGTACTGAATTCAGAAAATACTTCTCTCCAATAGTTCTGAGTTACTGAGGGGTTTTGATAATTTTAAATTTATTTTTGCATTTGTGATTATATTGCTGAGATTAAGAGGGGCTTTATCTTATGTTCCTTCTGAAATATGGTGTTCTTTTGGGCCGTGTTATGCACATGGTAGGTATTCAATAAATTATACTAGTATGCATGCAGGAATAAAATAAAATTTTTGTAATTATTTCTGAAATTGGTTCATTGGTTCATTAATTCATGCAATGATCATTGGAACATTTTAGTATTTATTTTAGTCATCTATTGCCTGCATGGGAAGATATCTCATTCAATTAGTGGTTTGATTTTCTTCTGGAACCTGTACCTACAGATTATTTGCCTTTCTTTCCCAGAGAATAGACTTCCTCTATGGATAGAGTTCCTGGAAATTTGATGCTTCGCATCAGGCTGTGGTTATATCTATGAGCAACATGAGTTAGGTTTGTCTTCTCATGGAGGATTGGAGTTTGATAGCAAGAAGTATTCATTTACCAATCTCATTTCCTCCACAAAACTCAGTGAGATATGATGTTTTAAGGTCATCCTGAAATACCCTGAGATTTGTAGCAACCTTGAAAGAAAATTGCTTTCTCAGAAGATTTTTCTATTGCTTAGTGATTTCTTTTTTCACAACTGTAGCGTTGGCCTACATTGTATTCAAATGAAAAAGAGACAAGTTTGGGCTTCCTGTGCCAGGGTACCTCCCAGAAGCTCACTTGTAAATAAGAAAATGCCAGACCGTTCATTGTCCAGAGTAAATTTCAGGCCTACAGTACTTGAGTTAAATCAAAGGAAGAAATTATATAATCTTTCACTTTCATTCTAGGTGCTATTGTTCATTCTGGAACAAGGATCTGGAACAAGGTCATTTCTTCCGCCTGACGATTTCTGTTTCCTTTCTTTGGAGAAAAGGAATGCTTTTTCAGAAGCAAGTCTGAAATGATTCCAGCATAGTCGGTGGGGTCTAATTTGGTTGGAGGCTGAGGTTCATGTTTTAGGAAAGGGTCAGGACTAGGCTAGAAGATCTCCAAAATTCCAAAGTCCCATCTAGGCAATGTTTTGGGTCTTTTTTCCTCAGATCTTCTCTAAAATATGAATTTCATTAGGTTGCACTGCATTTATTAGATAGTCTATATTGCTTACAGCACTTCACTAAATCCAATAGCTTATGTATATCTATGCCTTTGCATCTAGCAATTAGTGAAATGACATGAACCTCAGTGCTGAAATCAGATAAGTCCAGGTCTTCCCAGACACTGTTTCAGTTTCTCCATTTAAAAATCTACATTGAAAAATGAGCAGTGCTTACTAAGAGCAAAACAACAAAACCTTTTTTGGAGCTGATGCTTGGTGAGACTTAACAAAAGAAAGGAATTCTGCAATAGATCCTCTGGTTATAAAGCTAAGAAGCCACTAAAGTTAGCATTATAAACAATATGCAATTAAAAATGCTCTTGGTAAATCGTTTTTTCTTAAGCATATTATGGATTTCTCAGTTGCTCTTTCTTTCACATCTACTTCATCTGTTCATCAAGGTTTCAAATTCCCTTCGTAACCACATAAAACCTTTATTTCCCAATTATAGGTAAGATTTCAAATGCAAGTAGAGTGTGGGGATTGAGCAATTCAAAGTTACACTAAACTATAAATGGCTAACACCAGAATCTTACCCCAAAGCAGGGATTTTTTGCTCCTCACCTGGAGGGCGGAAACTGGTCTGTTCTAGAAGCAGGCATAAGGCAAATTGGATCTGTTGTTCTCCATGTCTTCTCTTTCTGTGTGACTCTGTTTATGTCTTGAATCAACAGACTGACTCTATATATCACCAAGACCACAGTCATCACTTCTGCATGTTATCTCTTGGCTTTTAGATAGTGTGTGGAATTTGGAATAAATTATAACTCAGGCTGTTTTGTCATCGATTAAAAACATATGATTTGAAACAAACATACCTTTAGGAAACATTTGGAACTTGTTATCTTCTTTGTAAGCATTTTTTTTTTTTTTTTTTTTTTTTTTTAGAAGACAATTGTATGGAATGCTAATGCTCTGAGTGACCTAAGAGAGAGCAGTAAGAGGCTTAATGCTTTTCTTTCCTCACAGCTTTCCTGGCCAGTGCCTGTGATCTGAATGATTGGCAAGCTCCATAGTTCTCGGGAAAACAAATGACCTCATAGGTGGAGCGGCTCCACGTTAGGAAGTGCAAGAGTTATGAAATGGTCACAGGAGGGAAAGAAGTGTGTCTGCATTTGGATGGCAACCTTTCATTTCTAAGGGTCTTGCTAATAAAGGCCTTTCCTATAGTCCTGGAGAGACATCCTGGTCTCTCTTTCCCCCTCTCCTCTTGTTTAATTCTTCTTCTTCTTCTTCTTTTTTTTTTTTGATGTGGATTTTTGGCAGCACCTCCAAGTCATGTGATATGCTTGAGTCTACCAGGTGAGAATGCCTTTTGGCCAGTACTTGATTCCAGGAAGCTGAACTTGCAGATTCCTGGCTCTTTGAGAACATTCATTCCCATAGCCCCCTCAGTGGTTTGTAGCCATTTGTCTGTGTTGAAGTGATGCATATTGTTTCTGATATTGTTATAGGAATTCAATAAGAGTTTAACTAGTACACCCTTTACATCTTTTTCTCATACATTCAGGAAGCTGTAGATGAGGGGGAGAGGTGGAGACCTTGCCCTGGGGAAGGCCTTGTTCTGTGATGGGCCTCAGGCCAGGAAGGAGAGGTCTCAGCACATCTGGTCAGCCCTGACAGAATCATTTTTCTTCTCTACCCTTGTCTGGGTGGCCTCTAGCAACCTAGATTCAGTTCCTATCTTTTGGGTGTCTGTTCCTTTTGGCTCAGAAGAGTGTAAACAGAGAAGACTCTTCTTCCTCTATCTTTCTAGTTTTGACTTCCAAGCCTATTCTGATGATTTTCCCCTTTAAAATAGACTTTATTTTTTAGAGCAGGTTCACAGAAAAATTAAGGAGAAGGTACAGAAATTTCCCACATGCTCCCTGTCCCTCTGCATACAACTTCCCCCATTATCAACATCTTACACCATAGAAGTGCTTTTGTTACAATTGGAACCTACATTGACACATCATTATCTCCCAGAATCCATAGTGTAAATTGGGGTTCACTCTTGCTGTGTATTCTGTGTGTTTGAACAAATGTATGATGGCATGTAGCTACCATTGTCATCTCATTTTGAATAGTTTCAATGCCCTAAAAATCCCCTATGTTCTGCCTATTCATTCCTCCCTCCCCCCAACCCCTGGCAGCCACTGATCCTTTTACTGTCTCCATAGCTTTGCTTTTTCCAGCAAGTCATAGCTGCGTACTATCATACAGTATGTACCCTTTTCAGACTGGCTTTTTTCACTTAGCAATGTGCTTTTAAGATTCCTCCATGTCTATTCATGGATCAATAACTTATTTCTTTTTTAAGGATTTTTATTAAAAATATAGCTAACATGCAATATTATATTAGTTTCAAGGGTACACCATAGTTATTCAACATTTATATACCTAAGGAAGTGATCACCATGATAAGTCCAGCAACCACCTGACACTGTACCATGCTCTCACAATATTATTGACTATATTCCCCATGCTGTACGTTACATCCCCATGACTTATTTGTTGAGCCCTCCCACACATGGCTAAATCTGAATCTGATTGGCTGGTGTGCTTTGCTGTGACCCTGCTCCACCCAACTCCCCCAATGCTGGAGCACTTTTTCCCCAGCAGCCAGCCCCCCCCCACCCACATTTCACTCTTTCCTGGAAAACTTTCTGAGTCCAGCAGGACACAGATGGGCAGTGACTGTCCTCAGTGTACTGTAAGACTTTTGCCAAGTCACTCCAGGCTCAACACTGGTACCAAACCAGAATCTACATTAACCTGGTGACCACAATTCTCCCCACTCTAGTGACCCCCTGACACCTTCCCTTATCACACAAGGCTTTATCAGGAGCTGAACCTTAAGGGAGCTGGCAGGTGGTGCCTGCCTGCCAGCTGCTTGGAAGGAGGACCTCATACAGGGAAAATGGTGACTCTCCTCCAGCCCTCCCTATGAAGCCACACACCTCAGTCTACCCCAGCCTTGTATGCTTCTGCCTCCCCCTGAGTCACCTTCCCTCTACCTGAGCCCAGAGTGAGTGTCTATGAGCAAGTGAGTCTGTACGCGGTCTCTTTAGGGGGACGTCTGGGTTTCCTCTGGCCTCTTCCTGGCACAGGTATTATGGGCTCGGGAGCCTGGTGTGGGGCTGAGGTCCCTCATTCCTCCAGGGAGAGCCTCTGTAGCTGAGATATTCTTCCTGATTCTCAACTGTCACATGAAAGTTTAGGGCCCATTCTACATCTCTGCCTTTCCTACCAGTCTCTATGTGGCTTCTTTATATTTTTAGTTATAGGAATTCTGTTTGGCTAGATTTCAGATGGTGCTCCAGGTTTATTGTTTATAATTTAGTTGTAATTTTAATGTGTTCATGGGACGATGCAGGTACAGTGTTTATTCCACCATCTTGGATCTCTCTACTTGTGTCTTTTATCAGCTTATTTCCTTTTAGCACTGAAAAATATTCCATTGTTTTGATGTAATGCATTTTGTTTATCCATTCACCTCTTGAAGGATATCTTGGTTGCTTCCAAGTTTTGGCAATTACAAATAAAGCTGCTATGAACATTGTTGTGCAGTTTTTTTGTGTGGACATAAATTTTCAACTCTTTTGGGTAAATATTGAGGAGTGTGATTGTTGAACTGTATGGTAAGAGTATATTTAGCCAAACTGTCTCCTAAAGTGGCTGTACCATTTTGTCTTCCCACCAGGAATGAATGAGAGTCCCTGTTGCTCCACATTCTCTTCAGCACTCGGTAATGTCAGCCTTCTGGATTTGGACCATTCAAATAGGTATGTGGCAGTATCACATTATTGTTTTAATTTGCAACTCCCTAATGACATTTGATGTGGAGCTTCTTTTCATATGGTTATTTGCCCTCTGTATAGCTTTTTTTGGCAAAGTGTTTGTTCAGATCTTTGGCCCATTTGAAAAATCAAATTGTTCACTTTTTTATTGTTCAGTTTTAAGAGTTCTTGTTATATTTTGAATAATAGTCCTTTATAAGATTTTTTTTTTTTTGCAAATATTTTTGCTCTCTCTGTGTCTTGTCTTCTCATTCTCTTGATGGTGTCTTTTGCAAAGCAGAATTTTAAAATTTTAATGAAGTCCAGTTTATCAAATATTTCTTTTGTGGATTATGTCTTTGGTGTTGTATCTAAAAAGTCATCACCATACCCAAGGTCATCTAAATTTTCTTTTGTTATCTTCTAGGAGTTTTATATTTAGTCTATTATCCATTTCAAATTAATTTTTGTGAAAGGTGTAGCCTCAGTGTCTAAATTTATTTATTTATTTATTTACTTATTTACATGTGTATGTCCAGCTGTTCTAGCACCATTTGTTATAAAGACCATCTTTTCTCTATTGTACTCTCTTTGCTCTTTTGTTAAAGTTCAGTTGACTATATTTATGTGAGTCTATTTCTAGGTTATTTATTCTGCTCTATGGATCTACATGTCTGTTCTTTTGCCAGCACCACACTGTCCTGATTACTATAGCGTTATAGTAAATCTTGAAGTTTGGTAGTATTAGTCCTCCAATTTTCTTCTCCTTCAATATTGTGTTGGGTATTCTGGGTCTTTTGCCTTCCCATATAAACTTTAATCAGTTTGTCAACATCCAAAAAATAACTTGCTGGGATTTTAACTGCATCTATAGATCCACTAAATCTATATAAGTATCGTGTGTTAACTGATTGCGCCACTGGAGCTTCAGATCTACTAAATCTATAGATCAAGTTAGGAAGAACTGGCATCTTGACAATATTAATACTGATTTTTTTTAAACTTCAGATTTGTTCAGCCAGGCCCAATCTCATTTATACCTTATAATAACCCTATGAGATCAGAAAACTGCAGAAATTCGGGCTCAGAGAAGCTGGGTAATTAGTTCAAGGTTACCAGATGGGAAATGAGAGAGACAGGATTTGAATGCAGATCTGTCAGGCCCAGTGTCTCTGAGCCAGTTTCCAAGGCAGTATGTGGAGTATTTCAGGGAGTAAGCTCTGGTATCAAACTAGCAGGGCTTAAACCTTGGCTCTGGCACTTGCTGGGTAAGTGACTAACATGTAGTATAACTTCTTTTGCTTCAGTTTCCTCATTTATAAAAGAGAGATGATAATGATAGTACCTGGTTCATAGAATTGTCTGAGGAGTTACTGCAGTTGGTCATATGTAGTGATGCGAATGGTAACTGGCACATAGTAAATGCTTAATAAGTTCTAGCCACTACTAGTATGCCCACTTCCTATTGGTCATGATGCCCTTTGGAGCCTGGGCCTTGGCATTTGGGCAGTGCAGTCTAAGTGTTGTAGAAAGGATGGTGGCCATCTAGCATTTCTGGAAGAATGCCTGCTCATCTGTTCAAAGAGAGCTTTGAACCTGGTAGAGGTGAGCCATGGGATGAAGCAATATTTTTCATTCCAAAGTCTTTCATTTGAAAGCCTTAAAATGAAAATATATCTTCAAAAGACAAATATTATCTTACAGTTTCTCTAAGGTATAGATGACTTATATGGCAAATATTTTCCTGGGTACAAAAGATTATGTACCGGGACTTGGGACTTGGGACAGAACAGAAAAGGAAACAAATGCTGAAATTGGGAACCAAAGACACTGATGACAATCTTCATTACTAAATATGTAAGAGAAACATCATTAACAAAACTACATGTGGTGCTATTTCTATGTCTAGACCAATGTCTCTCAACCTGTTTTTTATTGTCATGTCTTTAAGGAGAAAACTAAATTTTAATCAATAAAATAAAATAAAATTAAAATGAATTTAATTTCTCCCTAATGAGAGGATTCAAAAATTAAATACTAAGAAATAATATTTTGTCACAAATATTATTGTCATAACTAATATTACAAACAATTGTAATATCTAAGATTTTTTTAATATCCCTCCCCCTACCCTTGAACCAGTTACTACCCCCTTGGTGGTGATAAAGCCCCACGATGAGAAGGCAAATCTGGACTATACTTGCTTCATCTCTCACATGAATTACTGTGATAGACTCATAACTGGGCTTGATGACTTTGAAACTTTTAAATTGATCCATAGACCAATATACTTTTGATGGAGCTTTATTTTTGGTTTGAGACTGGTGGGAGAGGATGAATTTTGGGATCCTCCTTGACATTTTCTTGCCACTGTGTTCCTGGTTGGACCTTATTCTTGGATTGAGTATTGTAGCCATTAGTTTGTCATGAGGTTGTGTTTAACTACCGTAGTATCTTATTTTAGGCCTCAGTCAAGGGGCTGCTTGGTGTTTAATTCCTCTGGCTTCTCAGGACCCTTTCTATAATAGCCAAGTCTGCCACTTTGCTCACCTCCCCATCTACACGTACCATCACTCTCTCCATGGTTTCTTTTTAGTGCTTTTCTACCTATTCAGAAAGCCCTTTGTGTCTTTTTAGCCAACATGAACACTTGTCTTCCATTAACATCCAGCTCAAGAATCATTTCTTGTGTTACCCTGTTTCCCCGAAAATAAGACCTAGCTGGACAATCAGTTCTAATGTGTCTTTTGGAGCAAAAATTAATATAAGACCTGGTCTCATGTTATATTATATTATATGAGATCCGGTCTTATAGAAAAATAAGACTGGGTGTTATATTAATTTTTGGTCCAAAAGACATATTAGAAGTGATTGTCCGGCTAGGTCTTATTTTCGGGGAAACACGGTACTCAGCCCCATATTCACCTTTTAGTTTTTAACAGGTCAGCTGTCCTTAGTCTGTGCCACACAATCTCACCCTGAGTAATATGAGAATGTGTGTGTGTGTGTGTGTGTATGAGTGCATGTATGTGTTTTCTTTCTAGTTCACATAGGTGCTTGTGGCTGTACAACTGACTATAAATTCTTTGTTGAAAGGGACAGCTTTTTTTTCTCTTCAGTGGGAATTCTAAGATCTGTACTGAGCACACAGAAGATACTCAGGAAATACTTCTACTCTTGGAAACTCCAGTATCCATGAGCCAATCATTCACGTGGGGAATCATCAAGGAAGCTTCACATTCATCTTTTATTGCTGTATTTAAGCTGCCAGTTATAGGTGGGAGGTTGGACTAGCTTAATGTCTCCTAGACTTTGGATTCCATTGACAAAAAGAACCTGAAAAACCATAGTTTTGGGTATAGAATAGAATTGCTAACTTTTTTATTTTGCCAACTATAGACAAAATACTAGCAACAATCTTTTACAGTTATATCGTTTCAATAAAGAAAGGACATTTACACACCAAAAGAATAGAAATGACATAAACTTAAAATTATACATTTCTTTAAATTGAATAAATTTAACTTTATGAAAAATTCAGTGTAGTTTCCTTATTGTTTCTAATTTTCCCACCCATGAGTAAAAATTGGCATGCACTAGCAGTTTTTCAAGGGTAAAGTAATCAGATCCATTCTTATTCTGTTCTTTCTAATATCTCTTCCTTACTTATTCTGGAAGTAGCCCAATGGCCCCAAAATAACATTTAAAAATCAATTACAATGGCAAATAAAATTATTTTAAAATTGAAATCCAGTATCCTGACCATTTCCCTGTTCATATTACTACATATAGTTGAAAGTCAAGTAGAGAAGGTGCTCTAGTGCTAATATCAAATTGACTTTTGGAATCAAATTCAATTTTGGATCACCTGTGCCATAATTTATTGTGGCCTTTTCTTGTTTAATCTAAAGACCTTTGTTAAACAATGATAAAATGAATATCAATATTTGTAACAGTTGACATTTTGTCCAAAAATTTAATTTATGAAAACTGAGTATACCAAATTTCATTCTGAAGATTAGACGGAAGCAGCTATTTGTCTGTGTTTCTGTGTCATTGGTGCTGAGACCTCAGAGTAGCAAGTGTCCTGGAGAAAATGGAAGCCAAAGGCAGGATAAATTCTTGCCCAGAGGATGAAACATCAACTCTGATGTCCTCAAAGGGAAGATGTTGGATTACAAAGTTACCACAGAGATTTTGTATATTAGTTTAGGTCAGCGAGGTACACAAAGCAGGAGTTGGAACCTGTGGTCACCTGTCTTCCCACTTAGATTTCTGGAGCCAGCTGTGGTCTCTGAGATTTTACATCCCACTTGATTTGTGAAATACACAACACTCCTCATGGACTGCTCTGTGTGTGTAACGTTTCTATATTCTACATGTGAGAAGTTTCAGGGGAAAGATATTTATTTCTCTTCTAGGTGGGTTGTATGTGATCAAGCCATCAGAAGTAACATTCCCTTTGTGCGAGGTCGTTATAAACTTCTGAACACTTTTGTGGGTACTCCTGAGGCTTAGTTCCATGCCCCCAGCTCAGACGCCTCCCTGTCCTGGGGAGTTTTATTGAATAATTGAATTAGTCCTCCATGATTCAGAAATTCTTTAAGTATTTTGAGTAATTTTGAGGAAAAATATGATGGTCGAAGAAGTGCATTCTGGTTCAGATTCCTTGCTACCTCTTATTCTCTATGATTAATTCTCTGTGACAGTTTTCTCATCTGTAAAAATGGAATAATAATATAAGCATCGTCTGGGCTGGTGTGAAGTCTTTGCTGTCATTCAGGAGTACCCCGCTACAGAAGCTCTGCCATCACTGACATGTGGCCCTGAAGCTGGTGGTGCTTGTCTCATCCCGGTTAGCTGGAAGGTGAGGAGCATGGAAGTTTTCATCGAGTGAGGCTTGGAAGTGGCTCATACCATTTACATGCATATTCCATGGACTAGAACTCATCACAGGGCCACATGTAAACAAACTGCAATGGAGGCTGCTAATGGGGATTAGCTGTGTTCTCAGGGAGAAGAATAAAACAATGAGGACTTTGGTAAAGATTGAGCAGTCTCTAATACCAAATACAATAGCACTTAAGAGGATGTTTTTGTTACTTTGACCTCTCAGCTTAATATACTTTGTATGCTCAGAAAAGATTCATTCATTCATTTATCCATGCCACACATATTTGTTAAGACCTACTATGTGCCACTCATTCTACTAGGTTCTGATAGCTAAACTGGAGATGGTTTTGATTTTTTTTTTTCTTTTGTGGCAAAAGAGAAAAATCCCCAAATTTCAAAACATATATGTGTTACGTTGCATCATAACCTGTAATTGAAAGCAGAAGTCATGCAAAACCCTGTTTCTTTGCATCAGTCTTATACATCTTCCAGATCTCCTTTCTAACTTGGCAGAGTTCTGACTGAGCACATAGTAAGCATTTAAATATATCTGTTGATTAACTGTGTATTTATTTGATCAAGGAACAAGTGTGCCTGAAACCCATTAATAAATATGACTCACTCTCTCCAATATGTTGCCTAAAAGGATTTGAATTCTAAGAGAATATTTTGTTTTTTATTGGGGATTTTGGCTAAATTCATTGACCACTTCATTTAGTGCTGTGTAGACAGAACCTTTAGTTCTTGGGGTAATAGATCTTATGGGACCAATTATGTTTTATCCAGGAAAATAAATTCCCCTACTCTGAATGAGATCTGATTTTCATTAGATAGGTTTGCTACAAGATTACTTAGTGAAAGTAACGTCCAGAAGCTTCTGACTCAATTCAGATTTAGCTTCTTCTCATCCATGTTCATCCCTTTGGTGCTGGCGTCTGAAAGCAGGCTGGAGTTCTATTTGGGAAGCTACCATTAACACAACTTGGACCAAAGCGTAGCTCTCTATGGAAAATGAAAGGGTGCTTGAGCATGGCTTTCCTCAGAAGAATAAATTAAGGATTAATACTGCATTTCAACTAGAGTTGGCCATTGATTATTCCTTGCACCATGACTTCTCAAATAACATAATCCTTGGGTGAATCACAAAATAAAAGGAAGGAAGAAAAGAACTAGACCAGCTCTGGGGGGCAAGTTGCATGGGAAAACATGCTGAACTACCTAAAGCATTTTTTAGTTAGCCACAGTGGAGCAAACACTAAATTAACTAAGCTTTGGGCTCAAGACACCTTGATGCAGCTAGAGTTTTTTTGGGCGGATGAATAGCTTTAATTTTGTCTAAAGAAGACTATTATATACACATCTGTTGGTGGTTAACAGATCTTCAACATGTCTAAAAGACTGAAAATATTGTGTATTTAAGGAACATAACTTTGGATTCTCTGCTCTTTCATGAATTCAGTGGTAGAAAAGAAAACTTATTAGCAATGGGTCTTCCAGATTTACTTATGAGAACTTTTAGAACTAGTCTAAGAAAAAATTTCCATCAACCTTCATAGCATGTGGAGTGAACCCAAGCATCTAAGGACACTTTGAATATGCCCTCAGCCTAGGCACTATGTAAGCACAAGAGTATGCTTGTAATAATTGTGCAAAGTTGTTGAGCTTCGATGGCTCTCAATTCTGTACCACACCCTTCCTCTTCTCATTTAGGTAATCATCTTTTTAGCAGATCTTATAGGGAATTAAAGCTGGGAAGAAACTTGTGTATGGACTGGAAGTGGGAATGGGTGGTGACTCAGGATGTCTTCCCTGGAAAGGCTGATTGTCAGAGCAAAGAATGATCAGAAACAGTTTTTATAACTGCTGGGCTGTTGTTGCTTCCAGTTACCTTGTAAAACATCATGCTGTTGCTTGTAGCCCAGTTGAGGGTTTTGGACACTGGAGGGTCCTTGGAGGAGATGCAGTGGTTCTCAATGCTGGCTGCCTGTTCCAATAAATATGCCAATACTTGATTCAGTTGAATAGGGTTGGGGCCGACCCATGTGTATTTTAAAATGGTCCTAAGGTGATGACTGTGCAGTCAGCATTGAAAACCATGAGACAGGCCCCAGGGGACAGTCATACTCTAGACAAATTGCTTTTTCCTATAATCACCTGCAGTTTGTCTTTTCTAAAACTCAGTTGAAATTTTCTGCCATTATCACTGACTCTCCCACTAGTAGATATTTGTGGAATAGATAGCACATTATTCTTTTAATACTAGATACTAACCAGGGATAGTTATTAACAGCATTTTCAGTTGATCTAAATTGCTTGTAAGGGTGCCACTTCCACGACTCAATTAGCTGGAATAAATCACACTGGCTGCTGATAACACTAGGTTAACTTCTCTCTGATGCTTTGACTTATTTTATGGTTTAGTTGGTTTACTGTCAGTCAGTGATAGGAGAAACAAATTTTTGTGTGCGTTATACTTGGTGTATAATAGTAAAATCTGACACGTAGACTTCAGTGATTCTACAGTGAAAATATCCAAACCACATCTCTACCTAACCCTTTCCCAGTTTGCACCCCCATTCCTTTTAGGCTGATTGTACATTGCTGCTTATACACGTATGATTGAGTCTATGTAAACCATAGTTTGTGAATGAAGTTGGAATGGTTTCCTGTGCAGTGACAAATTGGCTTACTGATCTAACCCTGCATTTTTGCACTAGGTTATAGTTTTAGCTTATAGTCTTCTAGTCTTAGTTTCCTATAGACTAACTTAAGTCTTCGCTCATTATATGGAGAGCCCTTTCTTTGCTGAAGTTAGGGAAATATCCTTAAGAAAAGTTGTGCACATCAACAATCTGCAGTACATGGATAGGTTGGGGACCTATTATTTGCTTTGTCAAAGGGATTATCATCAGCTTTCTTTAGGGATCCAATTTAGGTAGGTGTTTAAGGTGGGTCAAACCTACTCAGAAGAATACATAGCTTATTGATTCTGTTCCACAAAGAGCCCCTTGTGGCATTCCATGAAAAACTTTAATGCAATTTTGCATAAAACAGCAAAGGCTCGTAAGAATATTTATCATGATTAGTAGGAGAGAAATCCTTGTCTGGTATCTATTTTTCTGAAGACAACACACCCAGAAAGGCTGGAGATGGCAGAAAGAAAACCTAGATAGAATAGGGAGTATCAGAGATGGCACTAGACAGGACCAGCGAGACAACCCGGAGCTGGTGCTACCACTTGCTCCATCTGTGAAATGGATTGGCTGTGATAAATTATGCTTCAGATAATTCCCAGTCCTAACAGCCTAAGTTTTTGTTCATTACCCTGTATTACATATTTCTTTTTTGTGTATCAGATGATTGCCTCATCATGCTTAGGACAAGCATTTATACAGTATTAAGTGCCAATGGCATTTAGCGCAGCACTTCTCATTTTCCTTATTAAGCTTACTGCTGGTTTTTAAAAGATTGACTATTATTATTATTTTTTAAATAAAAGCATGCTTCTTGCTGTTTTCTTAGGATACCTTAGGATGTGTAGGTGGCTGAGTGATGTAGAGGGAGAATATAGCACAGGGGAATTTTAAACGGATAAGAGACTTAGTGAGAAGTGGGGGTGGGAGATGCCTATGAAAGGACATGGAAACGTGTTGAGGAAGGTAGGAGTGAGAGAGGTTTTATTTAAAGGTTTCGTTCCTTGTCTCTTTTGCAGCTGACATCCACACAGATGCCAAATCTGTATGATTATTTTTAAGGAAAAGTTTATGAATTGTGGTTGTTACTTTGAAGCTTTACCCAACCGTTTGAAAATAAAGATTACTGAGAACAAATCTCCTAGAAGTGAATCTGCCTGAGTCCAAGTGTCAACTTGTGCCAACTGTCCAGGCTGTAACTTTGGGCTGATGTCAGATTGGCGCTTAGAGCATGAACAAAGGTTTCTGTTTTTCCTAATCCCGTTCTGGCCCTCCTGGGTTTTACCAAAGCCAAATTCAAGGAGGTCTCTGGGGGATGTGGCTCCAGAGCTGGCATGAATGAGGAATCCTTTGCAGTTTCTGTGGGGTTTTCCTATGGTTTCCACTCCATGGAGTCCAGGGTGAGACCTTGGCTCCTCATGAAGTAGCAGGTAAGAAAGGAGGTCAGCTAGAAACAGGCACAGGACTAGTGACACCACTCAGAGAGCATGTCTGGGACACATCATCAGAAATTGTATTAGGGTTGTATTAATAATTTTCACAAAACTGGAAAATGCTATGTTACAATGAGGTAGTCTGTCCTTTGGCTTTATTTTTTTTAATGTACTACTTTATACATGACTTTTTTGATCACTTTGTTTTACTTTAATAAAACATTAAAACCACTGGATATGCTTACAGGTTAGGGGAGTTGGGACTAACTCAAGGAATACCTTAATTTTTGTGTGCTATTTTTTTCCTTCCCTTTTGTTCACTGACTATATCCTTGGGTCAGACATCCTTCTTTCAGGTGCCTGGTGGCTTCTGATACTCTGGACCCTTCACTGTCACTCACTGGAGCAGTGTGTCATACTCCTCAGCTCTTTGATTCTCACCTTCAGTCCTTCTGCCACTTATTAAACTGTCAGCACAATGTGCTGTTTCCTCAGAGCTTGTTAAGATAACGGGCCAATCCTGTACGTTAATTCAGTATATATGGAAAAATTATCTGAAAGGACTTACCTTTTAGCCTGGGCCTGCAAAATGTTTCTTTAAAGGGCTTGATAGTGACTATTTCAGGCTTGGTGGGCTATGAGGTCTCTGTCGCAAGTGCTTAACTCTGCCATTGTTGTGAAAAAGTAGCCACAGACAATACCTACACAAATGTGCATAACTGTGTTCCCATTAGCCATTACTCATGGCACAATGGACCACGAATTTCATATAATTTTCACTTGTTGGAGAATATTTTTATACTTTTGAATTTCTGAACCTTTTACAAATATGGAAACCACTCTTACCTCATGGACCACACAAAAATATATGTCAGGTTGGATTTGGCCCAGGGGCGACAGTTTACTGACCCCAGGCTAAAAGGTAAGTCCTTTCAGATAATTTTTCCATATATACTGAAATATTAAATTTCTTTAACAAAAGAAGTAATTAGCAGCTACAGACATTGTGTGCATGAAGGACGGGGGAAAGCTTTCAATAGCTCTCAGTCACAGCTCAGAGGTGACTGACTGCCTGTCTGTCTTGCTTCCTTAAGACCAGCTCTGGAAAGAGCCCCATTATTCAAGTGCATCTGGTCAGCCCCATATAAATAAGCTCCACTGTTTCACTGAATAAAAACCCACACTTCTTATTTAGCGTTTAGAAAACGGAAGGCTTTGATTTATAGTGAGTCAGTCATGAAACCTATGGATTTGTCTTTGGAAATCCTGAAGCTTTTTCCCATTTCTCCAGTCCTGCTGTCTGGCTGTCAGCACTTGTTCAGAGTAAACCACCTTCCTTGTTTCCTTCTTTTTTTAGGGTTTGCCAACTTTGGGAGTCTGTAACAACCTTAAAAATCCTAGTGGCTTAATAAGTAAAGGTTTGTTGCAGTTCAATGCAGATTGGGGGCAATGGGTTGGTGGGGTGCAAGTTGGGGGAGATGTCTCTGCTCCATTCAGTTGCTCAGGGACCCAGGCTCCTTCGTCCAGTGGCTTCATTGTTCCCCAAGACTTTGGAGTATCCTACTGGACCCTCTGCATCTGAATAGTAGACTATGGAGTACACGGAGGATTATGTGAGGGATGCTTTAGGGGCCTGGGCTAGAAGCCCAGCTGAGGGTGTTGCCAGGTGCCTTGATTACTTTACAAGGCCTATCCGTGGGGCTATTTGGCCTTCCTCACATCATGGCATCTGGACTCCAGAAGCAAGTGCTTCAAAAAAATCAGCAATGAGAGATTGCCCGTCTTGTAAGTCCTACGCCTGGAATCCAGCACAGCATCCCTTCTGCTGTATTCTATTGGTCAAGCAGTCATAGAGACAGTCTCAATGAAAAAGGAGATGATAGAGATCTTTCCTCTTCTATTAGAAGAGTTTCATGGGATTTATAGCCACCTTGAATCTGCCAAAGTGTTAAGTTAAGAGTTGATACGAGTGGGTCCATGATCATGACAGTAACACAGAAGTCTGTTTCTAGTCACACACCATGAACTATGGAGCAGCCATCCTGGAGCATATTGGGGCTACAAGTTGATTGCCTAAAGCAAAGCTTGCAAACTATAGTCTGTGAGTTGTATCTGGCCAGTGTCTGTTACTGTAAATAAAGGTTTATTGAAACTCAGCCATGATCAATTATTTATATATAGTTTGTGGCTATAACAGCAGCATTAAATAACTGTGATAGAGGCTGCATGACCTGTAAAGCCTAAAATTTTGACTCTCTGACCTTTGCAGAAGAAGTTTGCTGATGACTGCTTGAAAGAGACTCAGAAAATCCCCATCACAAAGACTAAGTGCAATCAGCTTGAAAAAACAGGATTTGCCTTTGTGATTGACACAAGGGCAAGCACATTACCCACAGTCATGAGTTGCTCTGGCTTTGATAACAGAGCCCTTGAAAAGTGTGCAGGTTGTGCATTCTGTCATCAAATCACCCAAATCTCCAGCAGGATGAAATTTTCTGGTAATTTGAGTGTTTGTTCTTGGCAACCCCTGGCTACAACCTGGCAGTGTTCTGTGTTCCCTTTTCCCTTCTTCCTCTGCACCATCCAGTTCCATTGCTGTGATAATGGTTGCAGTTGGCAGGACCTGGAGGGTGTTTTTCCAGCCCAAATAGTTTGTGTGGGGCTGCTTTAGGAAGCTTCTGCTGCTGAGCTGGTCCATAGTTTCCTGTGGGTCTTCTCAGACATTGTTTGCATTACTGTTGATGGAGAAAGTTCTCTCACTTGACACTCTTTCTTTTCAAAGCAAAGTTGCAAGCATTGGTCTTCTGTTTTCTTTTCTTTTTTTTTAAAGTTAGTTCTTGATTATCTGTATTAGTGACGTATGTGTGTACATGCTGTAGAGATGAATTAAAATGAAGAATCAGCTAATCACTCATTTGAAATTGGCATTTGGAATTCTTTCGATTTCTCCCTCATTTTATTCCTCTGTGAAGCAGCACTTTAATCAAATAAGCATTCACAGAAAATTTACATTGAAAATTCACATATAAAAAGCCCAACGGTAGGAGGCCTAAGAGTCACTTTTCAAACTTCCTACCCTCCCTCTTCCTCCTCTTTCTCCTGCAACAACAGGTGGGCCTTATGGGCACAGCAATGGCTTGGAAACCTGAAGGGTTTGCTTTAGATTACATGTGCTGTGTTCCATTGCATTTTGGGTCCCTTGGTTGACATTTTGTCTAAAGGCATGTGGAGGAGGATCTTTGCGTAACCTGTGCTTTTTCATCTCATCCTTCAGTACCAAGGAGTAAACAGAAACCTAAAGATTTCATTCTCCAAGGAAGCCAGAGACTTGCAGCCATCCAGGACAGATGCTTTCTTCCTTCTTCAGACTGCACAGTAACATGAAATTGTGTGTTCTTCTTTATTTTATACTATTATTATTATTATTTTGCAATTTCTAACTTTTTTTGGTTTTATTTTGTTTTTTAATTTTATTCCTTTGATTTATGTTAATCTGAAACAGGCTGTTAATCTAAAACAGCAGGAATATTCACTGATTTGATTCTTTAACATTTTGTAAATATTTAGCAGAAGCCAGAATTGTGGAGGGGATAATAAAGTGACAATGAGTGCTAGGTAGGCCCCCTTACCTCACCTTAGCCCATCAATTCAAGCCAGGTCAACATTAATATTTTCTGTAACTATGTTATTATCCCTACATGCATTGGCTCCTGTTAACTGTATTGGAAACAGTAGAGAGTATTTATTGGAAAAGGGAAGTGGTAGGGGGAAGGGATATAGGACTTCACAATTTAGAGACATGGGTTTAGGGAAACACATTCTCTCTTACAAGATAAATGTGTACATTCTCTCCTTAACAGACTGTGAGCGTATGCTGTAATGTTCTTATAAGCAAACACAGCTACTCATATGTTCAGAATCAGGAAAGTGCCCTCCTTTACCTGCAGTGGTTTCCATCTTTCCCTCCTGTATGAAACCAACTTGACCAACTGAATCAGTTTGGATAATCAGTGGGATGGACCATCAATGATATATCCAAATTACCCTGACATTCATCCTCTGGGATGCTATTTGTACATAAGTCCGTTAAGATTGACTAATTAGCACCCCAGTGTAGTAAAAAAGTGATGTCCCTTTCAACATACCAAGCACATTACATGAAGTACTTCTGCCTTGGAGAAATTGGTTTTATCCTTGGTATCTCCATCAAGGAAATAAGAGTGAGAACTTGGTTAGTCCTGAGTATAACGTTTTGCAGACAAGGAAACAGGGCAGAGAGGTAGGAAATGTCTTGCCTGAGTTCTCTGAGCAGGACTTTAACAGCTTATGACTTACAGCATTCCTTTCAATCCTTCTCTTCCTTGCTCTTTTCCTTCTTCCATCCTCGACAGCATTTTCTCCATTTAATCCCTATCACACTCTGGGCCAGCATCTGTGACCCATGGCTATTTACTCTAGCTACTAAAGCTCCTGGTTTTTCCTCTTTCCTTACACAAAGTCTTTGGTGAATTATCCTATGTATATTAGGAGAACACGTAATCACTTGTCAAGAGTCCAGAGTCATTTGTCTTAGGCAGAGGCTCACTCATTTGGGGCCCTGGTGTTGGCTGGTATCAAGGCTTGAGAGAAGAGAGCAAAGCTACTCTGTGTAAGGTAGAAAGAAAAATTTGTGGACTGCTGAGAAGTTCTGGAATAAGGCCTTGGGATAGTGGGATGCTGTACAGTACATGATGGGACACTTGACCAGTGAAGTTACTAAACTCACGTACCCTTTTGCAAAAATGGATTTCTTTGAGTAAGTGGAGGAAGAGGCTGAGTTTGTGGACTGGGTTACTGTGGAGTGAAACAGAGACAGTTTGCTCAAAACTGAAGGCAGAATTGGAAGAGACCTCATGGAAACATGCCATAAGAAACTGTCGGAAACCATAGGAGGGTCAGAACTATCACTGTTCATGGAATTGAGGGCTCAGGTCAATTGTAGATAGGCTCTTAGGGATTAGAAAAACCTCAGATGACATCTAAGGTACACAGGTTAACTTGTCCAAAACAAGGAGGCTTTGGTAACTATTGAAGCAATACATGTATGGAACACTTCACCCCTCCAATAGGGAGGCTTGAACTTGTCAAGTAGAGGGACTAGAAGTTCTCAACTCTTTCCTTCTTGGAGCTTAAGTTAGGACATGTTGAAGTCAGCAGAGAGGGACATATCTGACATTGCGTACTACAAATTGGGTGCAGGGAACAAGGTCAGAGTAGCTAGTGAACACTTGGATAACTGAACTGTAACCCTCTGTGTGCCTGTTTTTATTTCTCTCTCTCCCTCTTTCTCTCTCTCTCTCACAAGAAGGCAGTTCAACATGGAAGAAGCAGTGGGTTGTGAAGTCATGATGCCACTTAGACTGGCATTTTCCCTGGGCAGAGGAGGTGCCCCTCCTTTTCTGATTCCCATTCCTTACCAAGGCTAAAATGCCTTGATCACGTATTAAAGAATTCCATTCATCAATTAGAAATAAAGTCTAAAACAAACACTTTTGAAGGAGGTTCTTTGGTTTGAAATTGAACTATAGATCATTGCTAGTGTCAGGAACTGGATGGTGAGCAGGTAGGAAGCAGAAGATGAAGAAAGCTGGAATGCAGGAGGAAGGTAACAGCTATGGAGTGTCCACAGTTTTAGACACTGATACATTTTAATCAATGTAAAAACTTCCTTGAAGATGGCATTAGCTCCTTTAGTTAACAAATGGAAAGAACAAGTCTGGAGAAATTGAGAACCCAAGGCACAGAGAGATTAAATGACTCATTCAAGTTTACACAGCTAGTGCTAATCCAGGATTCAGATATTTATCAGACCCACCACACTTTATTGGATACCCAGAGAGGGGAGCTGAGCTGAGGGGAGAAAAGGTGTGTAAAAGGGAACACAATGTGCTGAAGAACAAATTTTCCAATTTCATAGCCTTGGGCTGGCTATGATGGTTATCGGGGCAGGGGGAGGAGAAGGAAAGGATTAAGTGAATCAGAGGGGGAGACTGATTGGATTGGGGGCAGGGCTACTACACCTGAGAGAGGAGAGAGAAAAAAGGAGCAAAGAAAGGGAAGTGAGGAGAAATGAGAAAAGAGCTCAGCTTTGTGGCCGTAGATATTCGTATCCGTCTATGGAGAAATGTCTTTTGTGCTCTATGAGAACAAAATCAGTTCAATAGGATGTCATAATTGAAATTCAATCAAAATATTGTGCATGGTCTGGAATTGGTTTTTAAAAATCAAAACAGTCTCAGAGATTTTTTATTTTTCTGACTTTAAAAAAGTTACAGATAAATGTGCTTCTGATCAGAGGGGAAGCAAGGAGAGGGCACGGGGCCAAACATATGTAGGCAGGTGCTGTACAACTTCTCCACACAGCTCTGCCAAATCACCCTGCAGGTGACCTCGGCATTTAATGGAAAATGTGTGTTTCTCTGTGCACACAGCGGGAGAAGGATGAGACCTACCAGCTGATCTGGATTTGATATCAAGATGATATTTGAGCACATCACTCCAAAGGTGTCAGAACAGGCAATTCCCCCTTCATGTCTTGTCCTGCACCACACCTCCACCCGAACTCACTCCAATGTCCTGATTGTAGTTTATCCAACAGCAAAGGATGGAAGTCTTTTTATCTTTTAGAATAATGAGGCTGCTGAGTATCAATGTTGGGGAATTAAAAAAAAACACACAGAAAGTAAGTCTGTCTCCTGACCCACTGCCCTATTCTTAGAATGAACACAATTTTCTGCTTTGCCTCTTAACTTTCTGTGGTTAGCAAATACAAGGTCAGAGAAATGAAACATAATGAGATGGAGTGCATCTATACCATTTCAGAAGGGGTCGGGTGGAGGGTCCCAGCTTCAGCCAAAGTGAGTGTATTAGGTTACTAGGGCTGCTGTTAAAACTTACCATAATTTACCATAGGTGGCTTAAAAAATCCCCAAAATTTATTCTCTTACAGTTATGGAGTAAGAAGTTCAAAATCAAAGTGTCAGCCACGCTCCCTCAGAGACATTAGGTGGAATCTGTCCTTGGTTCTTCCTAGCTTCTGGTGGTGGTCATCAATCCTTGGCTTTGCTTGGCTTACAGCTGTATTGTTCCAGTCTCTGCCTCTGTCATCACATGGTGTTCTCTGTGTGTCTCTGTCTTCACTGTTGTTTTTCCTTTTATAAGGATGTCAGTCATATTGGACTAGGGCCCACTTGATGATCTCATCTTGATTACATCAGCAAAAATCCTATTTCCAAATAAGGCCACATTCACAAGTACTACAGGTTAGGACTTTGGTATGTATTTTTGGGCGACACAATTCAACCTGTAAAAGCAGGTGTTCAGGCCTGATGTGCTGGTAGGGCAGGTGCTACAATAGGACCTAATCATACTAGCTGACTGGCATGGAGGTGGGTGGTAGGTTCCTGGTCGGGAGAAACTGGAGAGGAAGGACAGAATTGGTTGAGGTCTGTTGTTTCCCTGATCACCCCGGGAGACAAGTTGGAGGCCTGCAGAGAAAGGCTGTGTTGTCAGGGAACTCTGGGAGGCTCAGGCCATAGACAGGGGCTGTTCTGGGGCCCAAGTGATACAGTGTGAAAGAGACTTTCTTCACTTTTTCAAGGAATACAGTGTAGTTTGGGCATGTTGAGGGCCCTAGGGACACAGCACTGCTTGGCACCTTAAGGCTGCAGTCTTAAAGATGCTGGGAGACCACAGAGATATTAGTGGGGACAAATGGCAGTGATGGATGAGGCCCTGTCAGGATGGATTGGGATAGGAGTGAAAGAGCAAGGGAACTAGACAAACCCCAAGGACTACCAGAATTTCTGGTTTTTTAGCAGAGTGCCCATATAGACAATAGTGTGAACTGGGAGGGGGGTATGAGAGCAGAAGGAAGTATCAATACTTAGCACTGCACATCTGGGACTTCTCAAGCAAACCAGACTCACTGTCACCCTACTCCTCGGAGACCTGAGAAAAACTCCTTTCAGTGCTGACCCTAATTATAGGCACAGTGGGGCTGCAGGGCAATAATCTATTGAATTGAATTATTTTAGAGATGAACTACAGGAGACAATTATGTTTATTGTTTTGATTTCAGACTTAACTTTTTTTTTTTAATGCCCTTAATAGGCTTATTGAAATGATCTAGACTTTTGACTGGGGGGAGGGGTCCCTTCAAAACAGTGCCCCCTTTGTTGAGACAATATAGGGACTACAGGAAAATGCACAGGTGCTAATTAAACAGGGGCAGAGGTCCGTGGCTGGGGAGGGAAGTGACCTTCTCCTGGAAGACTGTTAATATTGCTGTGAGAGCAGAAGGAGCAAGTGATCACCTTTGACACCAGACCTGAGGGAATGAGGGTTCAGTTGAAGAGTTGGGGGCTGGGAAAAGGACTGGTAACAATTTGTGTGGGTCCAACCCCAAGTTGAGTGCTGGAACATAGGGGCTGGTGGAACGGTGCTGAGAAAGAGTCTCAGGGAAGAACACAAGAGGAATCAAAGACATATATGTCTACTTCTAATATATGTTTAGAAGCAGCCTTTCTTATGCCTGGAGGGAATCTCTGGTGGAGGAGTTAAGAACCTTTAGTTTCTCTTCCTCCTTCTCTAGGCACCAGGCTGGCAGGCTTCCCTGAAACATATTAGGTTTCAAATATGCCATCGACAGCAAAGATGCCATTCCGGTGGTACCGTTCGAGGGGTTTTATGCCTGCTGCTCTGGAAGAATGGGAAGAGCTTTGTTCCCAGCGGGTCTTTCTCAGGGTCAGAAAAATTTACCCCAGCTTTTCAATGCCCCCTAAAGAAATGCCTTCTCCAGATCTTCTCTTTCTATTTTTTGCTAGGCTTTTACTTGCCCCAATTGATGTTGCAGTCTTAGTCAGATGGAACTTGATGTTTTCATCAATGGCCAGGGGACAAAGTTTTTCCTGTGAGGCTGAGTTTCTAGTCAGTCAAATACACAGCACCCTGTGAATGCAGCTATGCCAAGAGCTGTGAGTCAGGTCAAACAGTGACCATGGTCGGGTACTTTCTGAGGAGCTCCAAACCATGTCTGCTTCTCTGGTGGCTCTAAGGCTTGTGGCTTTTTTGGCTATTGATATGGACTCGGTTAGGAGTAACCCAAGTTAAAATGTCACAGTCCCTTGGCTTCCTATTAAGGTTTAGTGTTTTTTCTTGAATAAACTGTCCTCAGATTGTTGCAAGCCTTTGGTTATTTTCCAGAGTTCTGGAAATGTTGATTTTTATAATTTTGCCAGTATTTTCCTGGCTTTTATGGAGGATTAGATTTATAGAGGTCCTGATTCTGCTGTTCCTGAAGTCTTGCCTCTCCTGCCCCCCGACCCCTGAGTAGTTTCGTTTTATTTTTATATTTTGGCTGTTTCATTGTTCACGGACAAAATGACCAGGAAGTACAATTTCTTTTTCAATCCAATAAATTCTGATCAGAATTCATATGTAACTCTGGCCAAATACTCTGTTTGCACTAAAATGATTATAATTCCATGCAAGAAGAAAATTATGTCCATAGTATATCTCCTTGGGCTCAGAGGGCTATTGTTTTCTATGTCTAAGAATGTAGGAGTGGTAAACATTCCAAACATTCTGGATACTATTCAGCACTATCAAGTTAAATAGGAAGAATTTAAAACAAATACTGGTGGGAGGGAACCTAACATTTATTGAGCATTTAGTACATGCCATTTCATTAGAAAAATATCTTAGGTATCCAATGCATAGTATTAGATGTGCTTAGAGGCTCCTTTAAGATACTATCTCCCCCTCAGTATAATTCTTGCTTATTTCTATCTGTAACTGAAAATGTTATGTGTATACACATGGCAAGTAATAAATGTTGAATGAATATACACACATATATATATTTAAGTTTTGCTCTTTTTTGCTTTTGCAAATGCTGGTAAATTTGCCTTTGATCCCCTTTCTCTATTGTAATAGATCCTAAGTTATTTGCCTATTTCTTTTTATTTCATAAATGTTATTGGTACAGGCCCATTTCTGCACAGCACATGTTCAGAAATTTGCTGACTTATTGACTATCCACTTTGAAACTCAAACTAAGGATGGAGCATCCTATGGCTTTTTCATTGGAAAAATTTCATCCTAATTCATAAAAAGCGAACTTCCTACAATTCTTGTCTACAAAAATTGGCTTTGCATTGTAAGCTGAGGCACCAGTGCCTAAAATACGTCAAAAATGAAGCAAAGGTGAAGGGTATATTTTTGTTTTTCCTTGCTGTTCATAGTAACCAAAATTACATGTAAAAACTTAAGGATATGTGGTTACCCAGAGGGAGGAAAAACATTTAGTGTAGACCAAACACTACCTTCCCTCTCTTACCCCCTTCACTTTGCCCCCATTCCACTTCAACCTATCATGTTATAGTTATACATCACACTGAGACTACATAATACAGGCAAGAAGGTGGGTGGGAAACCAAGGAGAGTCGGGAACACAGAATACTGAGGCAGACTGGTGCCTGAATGAGACAGAAAGAGCAGAAAATTCTTGGGTTATTTACTTTCTCAAACATTCCCAAAGTGTGTGACAGTCTCACGATCTATCCTAGCAATGCAAGGGAACTTTGAAGAATCTGCAGAGAGAAGCTACTTCTAGATCAGGTTTCTGGGTATGTTCTTTTGTCCTTCTTGCTGTCATTTCTTAGAGTAATTTTAGGAACGGCAGTGAGATCTAGCACTCTGAACATGACTATTTAGTTGGTAGACTGCTAGTGAAGGAGCTAAAGGTGAGTATCAGATTCAAAGTCCTGGGAGATGTGTCCAAGTTAAAAAGCAAGCCTCATGTTCTAGAAGGTTTGGGAGTTTTTTTGGATGGTGCTGGTTATATTCACCTTCTCTGGGCTAGAGACTGAAGGACAGACTCTAGTCCGGAACTTACGCAGATCTGCTCTGGATTCGTGCTGGAAGCTGCTGTGCAATCTACTTTAATTCTAGACATCCTTAAGGATTGTCAGCCTAGGTGGTAGAAAGTATAAAACTTATTAAGTCAAATTAAAATCCCATGTGAACATTTACATTTAAAACTTTAACTGGTAAAATTAGAAACAAAGGATTAAAATGTCCTTTCAGAATCTTTGGGTGACAGCTTGTCTCTCATGGATATAGAAATAAATATTAGGTTAAGCACAGAATTATATTTGATGTTTCAAATATGTTAATAACAGTAATAAATCTTAGAATCCATGCTGTTTTCAAATTTGTACTTGTAGCCCCTCATCTCTCCTTGTTGCTGAAGGAAAATGTGGAAAATGAGTGAAATATGTAGCATAAGCTAAAAACTTAAGAATAAAGCAAAATCTTAAGGATAGACTAAAACCATAGATTTGCCTTCATAATTTAGGCTCTGACCTCCTTAGCTCCTGAACCCTCCCCCACCCCAGGCCTTTTGAATTCTGCAAACACCATGTTCGCACCATACATAATTTAACTTTGGGGGTTAATATCCAAAATTTATAAAGAACTAATACAACTAAACATCAAAAATAAACAATTCAATTAAAAAGTGGATAGAGGACCTGAATAGACATTTCGCCAAAGAGGACATACAAATGGCCAATAGACATAAGAAAAAATGCTCAACATCACTAATCATCAGAGAAATGCAAGTTAAAACCACAATGATGCATCACCTCACACCTGTCTAAATGGCTATCATCAATAAATCAACAAACCACAAGTATTGGCAAAGATGTGGAGAAAAGGGAACACTTGTGCATTGTTGGTGGGATTGCAAATTGGTGCAGCCACTATGGAAATTCCTCAAAAAATTAAAAATAGAGCTACCTTATGACCCAGTAATTTCACTTCTGGGCATTTATCTGAAGAAATCCAAAACACTAATTTAAAAAGATATATGTAAGTTTACTAACAATTGTCACCCCAATAAACTTTAAAAAAAAAGATATATGCACCCCTATGTTTACTGCAGCACTATTTACAATAGCCAAGATATGGAAGCAACAAAAATGCCCATCAATAGATGATTGGATAAAGAAATTGTGGTTCATATATATAATGGAACATTAGCCAGAAAAGAGAATGAAACGTTATCATTTGCAGCAACATGGATGGACCTAGAGGATATTTAGCTAAGTGAAATAAATCAGACTGAGAAAGACAAATACCATATGATTTCACCTATATGTGGAATCTAAAGAACAAAATAAATGAACAAACAAAACAGAAATAGACTCATAGATACAGAGAACAAACTGATGGTTGCCAGAGGTGAAGGAATTGGAGGGCTGGGTGAAAATAAGTGAAAGATTAAGAAGTACAAAGTGGTAGTTACAAAATAGTCACAGAGATGTAAAGTACAGCATAGAGAATATAGTCAATAATGTTGCAACAACTATGTTTAGTGCCAGGTGGATATTAGACTAATTGGAGGGATCACTGAATAAATTATATAAATGTCTAACCACTATACTGTACACCTGAAAATAATATAAAATCATATTGTCAATTGTAAAGGAAAAAATAATAAACAAACAAACTGTGCTCTGTTTATTTTTCACTAATTGCCTCATGTTTCCCAGTATATTTCCAAGATCATCTTGCTAGGCACAGCAAAAAAATATACGTGCTTCATTGTTCAGTCTTTATTTACTAAGCTTTGTGTTTGTGCTCTGTGAAGGCAACTTTAACATGAGGATCAGTGTTTTAGGAATAAAGTCTGTAAGTCTATTTGATTGAGACATCTAATAGGCTAGCATTAATATTAAAACTTTAATGTGTGTTCAGTATCTTCTCATTCAGTATCTTTTGAATTTCAATTCGCGAGTGTAGAATGTAGGAGCTGTATATTGAAGAAAAGGCAAGGTTTTAATTTATAGACAACTCAGGAACTCTCAGGTACAGTGGAAGATTTTGTTTGCATCCCTTGAAGCCCATGGAAGCTGATGCTTACACATAGGGTCTTGAAGAGCTTTCTGCATTATGTAGAAGGTGTGATAAATAAGAAAATGCTGAAAATTTAATGTTAATCTCTGTCCTGTGAAAATCATAGGTTTGACTAATTGTAATTTAGTCTAATGACCTCTACTAATCCTTGTTGATGGATTAGTCTTTTTTTTCTCTTTTCTCCCTGAGCATTTGTTGCCATTTTTGTAACATCAGCTACCATACTCTAGGGCAACTTATCCACGTGCATGCTGTTCTCTCCCCTGCATTTTTAGCCTTCCCAAAGCAGAGCCTGGATCTTAGCCAGCCCTTAACACAGAGCCAGGCCTCAGGAAGTGCTCGATAAATGTTTAGTGAGTGGAGTTCAGTAGTTGCCGCCCACACGTAAATAAATCCTCTCCCCTTCTCTTTCTTTTGGTTTTCTATTCTTTAGCCCTTCTGCTGTCTTGCTGCCCGCCTACCCTACAATGCCTATTGTTTTAATTATTCCATCAAAATAAGTGTTTGCAATCATCACTTTCCTTGCTGGTCTTTGCCTATTGTTTTCATTCCCATTGAAATTCAGAATTAGAACAGGAGAGGACTGATAAGTTTCTAGATATTTCTTCTTTTGCTAATCACTGATTAGCATCTTCTCCTTTGCACTTTACTGTTTATTGGAGCCATAAGCCCATTGTACTTTCTGTCCAATCAGAACCAGTCTTAATATATGACTAAACCCTATCTTCAGAATTCCCTGGGAAAGAGTATGTGGATTTTAAAGCCTTATTATAGAGGCCACAATGCACAGATAGTAAGTAGCTACTCTAGGCTATAAAGCCAATTCATAGCAAAGCCCATAAAACTAGTACACTTTCCAATTCCCAGGTTAGTGTCCAGGGCCCTAAATACTTCCCTAATTATCCTTAGCTAAAAGAGAGATAGAAGGAGAAGGAGAGGAAGGGAAAAGAAAGGGAGGGGAGGGGAGGGGAAGGGAGGGGAGGGGAGGGGAGGGGAGGGGAGGGAAGGGAAGGGAAGGGAAGGGAAGGGCAGGAAAAAAGAAAGGAAATGAAACCAAGCCAGACCTGTATGCAGTACCTTGGTTTTCCAAAGTAATATTAATTTTGTCCTCTTATAAGGTGTCAAACCTGAGGCTTGTGTAGAGAGAAAAATCTTATTGTGGTGCTTCTTGAGTCTGACAAATCGGGATGCTTCATTTTTCAAGAGACCTGGAACTTTTGCTTCTGGAATCATATGCTTCATACCATAATGTCTTACAACCATATTCTTTTCCTGTAAGAATTAAGTCATTATTTGTGAAATTATTAAAATAACACAATGCTATATATTTTGTAGCTGACTTAGGAAAATATGCTACTAGTTGACTACCAGTTTTCAATTTCTTCATCCTTAAAAGAGGCCTTACCTGTAATTCTTATTTTGGTGCTGCTAGCAGGGTGAAATATTTTAATAGCCAACTTCAGGTTTAAAGAGCTTTTTTTTTTTAAATTCAAAGGCAAATTTATTCACTTGACTCTCTATAGATAATCAAATTACACACTATAATAGTTTTCTTTACACTTAGGGAAAAAAATGTCAGTGTTGACCACATAGATCTTTAACCATCAGATTGTTTGGGAATTTGCAATTCACATACAATTCAGCAAGGTGTGCAAACAGTCTCTCAGGATTTTAAACACTTCTGGTTATAAAAACAAATTTTCATCTTTATTTTTCCAAGCTGTCTCCTTACATATAGCACTTCAGAAAACTCACCATTACTGGTTTTACTGCCTGATTGCTTAAGAGTTAATTGGTTCAGCACCTGGGCAGGAAGCTGTTTTGGCAGAAACTCTGTTTTCTTCAAGTTCTAGCCATAAAATTCTGGATAGTGAATTGTAATCACGCACTCCTTTTTTACTACAGAGCACACAAGAATACTAATGTGTTAGCTGAAGGAATTGCAGAGCACTCCTTTGGAATATGGAAATAGTTTCTTGGTCATAACTTGGCATTAAAGGAACACATATCTTACTGGGTTTGGGGTCTAAATTTTTTATACTTATTTAAAACATATCAGTTAATCTTCTATACTTTCTTCTTACCACAAATTCTCCCTGAATATATTTTTTTCATACCATTAGAATGTAAGAGAGGGGCTTGGTTTCTTAACCTTTGTCTCTCTAATTTTCCTAAGTTGTTAAATTGGAGATGAGAGGGTGAAAAAATTGACCAGTATATTTTAAATAAGGCCACCCCTGACAAGTTTTATACTTAATGTTTTCAGCACCTTAAGTGTTGTTGTCACATCTTTTATGTAATCTCTGTATTAATTTATGATAGCAAAAAATATGTAAGACGATGGTGTTCACCACACATTTCTCCCTACCCCCAACCTGGCAAAGAGAAGTCTAATTGTTAGCCTAGTAATTGGCATGGGAGGAGCTTCAGGGGTGCAGGAAGGGGACAGGAGAAGCATGGAGATTTAGTAAGTGTTATTGAGGACTATGAATTGGGATCCTCATTATGGTTTTCTAGAAATGCAGCAAAAAAATGGAATTCCTTTTAAATTACTTTTGGCTATTGAACTGTGTTTCTTGAATGCGTTACACCTCCAAGACTGAACCATGTGGGGCCAGGTTTCATTAGGCTTACATGTTTGTTTTAACAAAAGACAACTTCCTACATGTACTTAGCTTTCCCATAATTCTTTGTTCACCCAAGCCCTTCTACAGTTGTTCTATAAGAAGAACAGAGCAGTTGCAGATTGCACTATAAGAATTCTGCAGAGCTCTATGTGTTTGTCTTAGCTCCAATAGGAGCACTTGTTTTCCCAGTTTATATAAAAGAATATTACTTTTACCTTTGAAATCTCCTATATGTTGTTTTCTAATCCCATTGCCTTCTGTTCCCTTTCATGCATAAGCATGATTGTAAACTGTGTTTTTCAGTCTTTCCTTTTCTTTATAGTTTTACCACACTTAGTGTTCCTAAACAATATATTTAATTTTGCATATTTTAGAAATTTATATACATTGCTGAATATGTCCTTCTGTGACTTTTCTCTACTCAACATTATGTTCATATGCTACATATACTATTGCTTGTAGTTGAAATTAATTCACCTTCACTAATATATAATATTCTTCTTTATAAATATACCACAATTTATTTATCATCATTACTACTGTTTATGAGTTTCCATGTGAAAGGGTACATGAGGTGAATATTTTGACACTTTGTATGACTAAAAATATCTGTGTTTACCCTTATGCCTGATTGGTATTTGACTGGGTATAGAATTTTAGGTTGGGGATCATTTTTTTCCAGAATTTTGACAGCATTGCCATAAACTCTTCAACTTCTAGTGATGCTATAAAGAATTCTGCTACCATTCAGGTTCTTCATCCTTTGTAGAAAACCTATATTAACTGCTGGAAAGCATTCAGATATTCCCTTTGAACACAGGGTTCTGCAGTTTCATGATGATGTGTTTGGATGGGTTTATTTATGTCCTTTGTGATGGGCAGTTGGTGGGCTCTTGGAATTTGGAAACTCATGTCTTTCAGTTTGGGGAAACTTTCTTGAATCGTGTCTTTACTGATTCCTTCCCTTCTGTTTCATCCTCTGACACTCTGATCATTTGGATATAGTATTTTCTAGGATAGTCTTCAAATTGTCTTCTCTTTTCTTTGCTATTTTTCATCTTTTAGTGTTTTCTATATACTTTCTGTGAGATTTTTCTCAAAATTTCCTACAAGTCTTTCCTTGAGTTTGTCATTTGTATTACAATGTTGTTAATTTCCAAGAGTTCTTTTCTTATTCGCTGAATGTTTCTTTTTAAATACAGTGTCTTGTTCTTGTTTCATAGTTGTAATATCTTTTCTTATCTTTTTGATAATTATAATAGTATTTTTCCTTTTCTCTACATAGTCTTTTTTTCCTTCTAGTTGCTTTTGTCCTGTTTGTTTTGGGCCCTTACATTAAAGCTAGAGGCCTTCCCCAGATGTTGGTTGATCTGTATCTGCCTAGTAATGTGTAAGAATAGGGCCCTGAAAGGCCAATAGGAAACTTTGTGCTCATGAGTGGGTCTCATTGACAGACTGCAAGATGACTGTGTTGTTTCTTTGGGGATCCTGATGTTTGTATCTTAAGATCTTTTTAAAAAAATATTTTTATTAAAATATAGCTCACAAAAATATTATATTAGTTCAGAGGTACATAATAGTTATTCAACATTTATATACCTAAAGAAGTGATCACCATGATAAGTTTACCAACCATCTGACATTGTATCACGCTATCACAATATTATTGACTATATTCTGTATGCTGTATATTACATCTGACAGCCTTAACTTGTTTTATACCTGGAGATTTGAACTTCTTATTCCCCTGCCCCTTTTCCTCCCTTTTTAATTTTTAAAGTGCAGTTGACATTTAATATTATTTCAGGTTAATTTCAGGTGTACAGCACAGTGGTTAGATATTTGTATAATTTAAGAAATGATCCCCCTGACTAGTCTAGCACCTACCTAGCACTATACCATATTATCACCATATTATTGACTATATTCCCTATGCTTTATTTTATATTCCCACACTATTTTGTAACTATTAGTTTGTACTTCTTAATCCCTTCACCTTTTTCATCCTGCCCCTCAACCCCTCCCATCTATCACCCCAAAAATCTAGTACCCATGTGACACCATACATACATAGTTATTACAATATTATTGACTATATTCCTTATCCTGCATCCCCATGATTAATGTGTAATAGCCAATTTGTACTTCTTAATGCCTTCCCCTTTTTCACTCACCCCCAACCCTCTCCCATCTGGCAACCATCAATGTTTTCTGTATCTGTAGTTTTTTTCTGCTCTGTTTGTTTATTTTGTTCTTTAGATTCCACATATAAGTGAAATGTCATTGCATCTCTCTTTCTCTGACACTCCACCCAGCACAATACCCTGCAGGTCTATCCATGCTGCTGCAGATGGCAAGAACCCATTCCCTTCCATGGCTGAGCAATATTCCATTGTATATATGTACTACCTCCTCTTTATCCATTCTTCCATCAGTAAACACTCAGGCTGCGAACATATCTTGGCCATTGTAAAAAATGCTACAATGAACATATGGATGCACATGTCCCCTCTAAGTAGCTTTTGGGTTTCTTCAGATAAATACCCTGAAGTGGGATTACTGGGTCATTCTTTGTCTCTTCTTATAGCCTTTAAAGTCCATTTTGTCTGGTATAAGTATTGCTACCCAGTTTTTTTGTTTGTTTGTTTTCATTTTCATTTTAATGAAATATCTTTTTCCTTCTCTTTACTTTTTGTCTGTGTGTATCTTTTGATCTGACATGAGTCTCTTGTAGGCAGCATATGTAAAGGTCTTATTTTCTTATCCATTGAGCCCTTCTATATCTTTCAAGTGCAGCATTTAATCCATTGATACTGAAAGTAATTGTTGATATATATGTAGCTATTGTCATTTTATTATTCATAATTTTGATCTTTTTTCCATCTTAAAGAAGTCCCTCTAAGATTCCTGGTAATACTGGTTTGGTGGTGATGAACTCCTTTAGCTTTTCCTTGTCTGGGATGCTCTTTATCTGTCCTTCGAATCTAAATAATAGCTTTGCTGGGTGGAGTAATCTTGGTTGTAGATCCTTGCTTTTCATCACTTTGAATATTTTGTGCCAGTCTCTTCTGGCTTGAAAATTTTCTGCTGAGAAATCAACTGACAATCTTAGGGGAGCTCCCTTATAAGTTACTAGTTGCCTTTCTTTTGTTGCTTTTAGGATTCTCTTTGTCTTTAACCTTTGGCATTCTAATTATAATGTGTCTTGTTGTGGGCCTATTTTGGTTCATCATGTTTGGGTCTCTGTGCTTTCTGGGCTTGTATGTCTATTTCCTTCACTAGATTAGAAAAGTTTTCAGTGATTATTTTTTCAAATAAGTTCTCAATCCCTTGCTTTCTCTCTTCTCCTTCTGGTATCCCTTCTCTCTTCTCCTTCTGGTGAATGTTGTTATGTTTGATGTTGTCCCAGAAGTCTCTTAAACTCTCTTCATTTGGGGGACAGGGGTTCCTTTTTCTCTTTTTCTGTCCAGATTGGGTGTTTCTTGCTATCTTCATTTCCAAATCACTGATTTGATCCTCTGCTTCATCTAGTCTGCTGGTGATCCCTTCTAGTGTATTCTTCATTTCAGTTATTGTATTCTTCACTCCTGACTGGTTCATTTTTATGGTTTATATGTCGTTTTTTTATACTTTCTATATCTTTGTTGAAGTTCTCACTAAGTTCCTTGAGCATCCTTATAACCATTGTTTTAAACTCTGTCTCTGGTCGGTTGCTTGCCTTCATTTTGTTTTGTTCTTTTTCTGGAGTTTTCTTCTCTTCTTTCATTTGGGACATATTTCTTTCTGTCCTCATTTTGGCTGCCTCTCTCTTTGTTTCTATGTGTTATGTAGATCTTCTACGTCCCCCAGTCTTAGCCAGATGGATTTATGTTGTAGGTGCCCTGTGGGGCCAGTGGCACAGTCTCCCTTGTCACCTGCATCAGGTGCTTCAGGAGTGTCCCTTGTGTGAGTTGTGTGTGCTCTCCTGCTATAGGTGAGCCTTGATTGCTATTGGCACATCAGTGGGTGGGATTGACCCTTAAGCTAAGCTGACTTGCTGTGGGGTTTGCTACATTCATAGTTTATGGGCTGCTGTGCAGGGAGCTTACCCTATGGAGTGGGATTCACCCCAGTGGGCTCTGGTACCTGGTAAGACCACCCTTTGTGTATGCCACTTGTGGGGCTAGTTGGGTGGTGCTCTGCTGTGGTCTGAAGCCATCCTCCAAGTATGCTTCATCTGGGTCCTCTGTGGAGGGCCTCCCATGCAGGCCTAGGTCAGCCACCACCTGTGACCAGCTGGGGACTACCTGGTAAGAGCTGCAAAGTGATCCACAGTTGTTCACTGCCTTATGCTAACCCTGGAGGTGTGTGGGAGAGGCCATGTTGCAAACTGAGGACATCTGCCACCAGTTCTGGGCCTGGGTTATCTCTGCAAAATGCCAGGACCCTCTGAGGCCTGCTGCAACCTGCCAGCTCCTTTAAGGTTCAGCCACTGGTAAAGCCTCATGTGGTATGCAAATTGGGTGAAGTAGGGTCTTAGGGAGTCACTAGAGTGGGAAGAGTTGCTTTCACTAGGTTGGTGTAAGTCCTGGTATGGTGCCAGTGCTGAACCTGAAGCTACTCAGCAAGAGTCTCAGAGCACATTGAGGCCAGTCACTGCCCACCTGAGGTCTGCTGGTCTCTGATAGTTTTCCAAGAAAGTGTGCAATGTGGGCAGAGCTGGCTGCTGTTGTAGAAATTGTGCCTGGCATTGGAGGAGTTGGGTAGGGTGAGGTCCCAGTGAGTCAGCAGTGCAGAGCTGCAGAGCTCCCCAGAGCAATCAGATTCAGATTTGGCCATAAGTGTTGGGGAACAGCTCAACACAGGAAAGATGGCGCCTGCCTGTTGACTACACAGGAGAAGGAACCCACACAGGGAAAATGCAGACTGTCTTCCAGTCCTTATCCAGAAGCCACACAACTCAGTCTGCACACCCTTCCCCCACCCCCATATGTTACTGTCCCTCTGCTGGAGCCCAAGGTAAGTGCCCGGGAGTGGATCTGTGCACAGGTCTTTTAAGAGGACGTCTGGGTTTCCTGCCACCTCACATCACCTCCGAATGGTCAGAATCCCCACTGTTTTTCACAGCCAGATATTGTGGGGACTGCTTTCCCCTGCACCTGTACTCTGGGCTGGGGAGGCCAGTGTGGGGCTGGGTCCATTGCTCCTCTGAGGGGAACCTCTGCAGCTGATAACCCTGCTGATTTTCAACTGCCACATGGAGGCTTGGGGTTAGCCAGTTCTACGTCTCTACCCCTTCTACCAGTCTTGACGTAGCTTCTTCATTATATCCTTCATTATGAAACTTCTGTTCAGCCAGACTTCAGATGATTCTCCAGGTTGATTGTTTTATAATTTAATTTAATTTTAATTTGGTCACAGAAGGAAGCAGTCACAGTGTTTATCGACTCTGTCATCTTGGATCTGATCTGTATCCTTAGGTCTTTTTTCTTGAGATGATTAGATTCCCCAGAGTAGACTATTCCAGTTTCCAGTCTAAGGCCTATATAACTGGTTGCAAGCATTGTGGGAGGCAAGTAGAGGGATTGAGGAGTTTTAGCATTCAGTGTGTAAGGTTTTGTTTAATCTCCCTGTTTTCATTCAGTATTACCTGCTCTTAATTGTGCCTAGTGTTTCTCAGTCCAGAAATTTCTTTTTTACCTTCTCTAGATAATAAAATTGAAGTCTACTGATGATATGAGAGAGAAAATAGGACTGAATCACTTTTTAAATGGACATTCAACCAATTCTCCAATTTTTGACCCTCACCCCATGTTGCTTTTCCAGAAGTACCTGGTATCCCCGATTCTTGAGTCTTTTGGGTGTTCCACAGTGTAAATTGGATTGAATCATGACTTTCCCACCTGGTTTAGACCTTTTCCAGGTCAACCACCTATCATGCATCTGTTTTCTAACTTACAGATTTTTGTTGGTCTCATCTGTCATCTTGCCTTTGCACCCTCTTCCTCTTCCTCCTCCCCCTCCTCTTTCTCACCCTTTTCCTCTTTGTACTTCTCCTCCTCCTTCTCCTACTTCTTTCTTTCTTCTCTTCTTTCTCCTTCTAGATTTAATAATAAAAGAATCATTAAAAAGAAGGTTTCATGAAGTGGGGATAGGTATTTGTTTACACTAGACTTAAGAACATACAGTCTCATATTGCTTTGGAGTTCTGGATTTAGAAGGTCAAATGATGACAGTCAATATAGTAGCTGGTGATTTTGTTTCTTTTACTTTTATTCCCCCTCTCCCTCCCTCCTCTCTTTTTTCCCCTTCCCTCCCCCTCCCCCCCACAACTCTGAGTCAAGCTGTTGTTCTCAGTCTAGTTGTGGAGGATGCAGCTCACTGGCCCATGTGGGAATCGAACCAGTGACCAGTGGAGCACAGCACTCCAACGACTTGAGCCACCCAGCTGCCCTTGTTTCTTTTACTTTTGATGACAGTGATTAGAAAAGGCAAAAAGGAGGGGGAGGAAAAAATAAATGTATAGTTAACTTGAATCCTATAAATTAGCAAAAACCAAAATTTATTGTTCTGAGCAATGTTTTTTAACATGGGCAGAAAAACAAATGAAACAAAGATTCTATCTTAGAAAGTTAGCATAAAGAACAGTCTCCATTTTTCAGTTTTCAAATTTTAAAGAAGAAATTTTAGAGCAGAAAAGTGTCCCAAGAGTCAAAGGAACAAAACCTGCAGAATTTCAATTGTGGCGTGAGGTGGGGTAGAAGGAGAATAAACTCTGTAGTTGAAAAGGAGTTCTGGATAAAAGAATAAGAAAATTCTCTAGGGATCAAATCAGCTCTGGGCCAAATTTTAATCTCTATTCTTTTCCAAGTTGAGAAGTTCCCTGTTGCACATGTGCCTTAGATGTTAGACTTGAAACCCTTTCTTTGCCTGCCAAATTGCTGCCTGCCTGATTTTAATGATCAAGCTGTAGAGAAGCTTCAGTTATGATGCTTTTAAAAGAAAAGATGGAAAACCAGTAAGGAGATTTGCTAAGCAACGAGAGAGTCAGGAAGGGAAAGTTATTTTAACCTAACAGTTGATAGAAAATAAACTGTATACCTTAGTTTTTGGCTAGTTTACAGCTGGTGAAAGGATCTGGAATATTGTTGAAACAATGGGAGGTAATGTGTTGGGAAGTCTATGAAGTGAGGTACTCAAGGAACTTGGAGTCTTTCTCTGGAATATACTTTTCTCTGGTTCCTGCCAGGGGTGGAGATGTGGCCCTCACTTCTAGTTCATTCAGGTGTCTGTGCCACCTTGGCAAACCAGATGACAATACTGCCCAGGCTGTCTAAACATGATGCAAGAATGGAAAGATCTCACCAATTCAGAATTTAGTACCTCAAATGAGAAATGGGGTTCAGAATCTCTTGAGCTGGTGCCTTATACTGTCACCTAACTCTATAACTGTCTATGGTTTTTGGCAATGCCTTCTTACTGAGACTATCAGAAGCTTGAGGCACAAGTCACTCTTACCGTTCATTCATGCAACAATCAGTTATTGAGAATCTATGACATTATAGTCATGTTGCTAGTGTGCAAGGATTTGAAGATGGGTAGCACAGTCAAGGAGCTTAGACTATAATTTTTGTGTTTTATCATTTGTAAATGAATTTTCTTACACATTATCTACTAACATATTTAATCTTTAATAACACTTATGATATGCTGTTGATCCTCATTATTAGTGTATTCCATATTTGCTAATTTGCCTACTCACTAAATTTTATTTGTAACCCTCAAATAAACAATCGTGATATAGTCATAGACATGTACATGCTCAGAGCAGTGAAAAGTTTGAGTGCCCATCATATTCATTTCCAGCTGAGGTCAAACTGATGCTGGAGGCTCCTGGGGATGTCTCGAAGTAGACAAAACCTGGCGTGGAAACTGGGTTTTTGTCTTTGCTAAAGGAAGAATTCAAGAATGAGACTAATATAGGAAAGCACAGGGAGTTTATTAAAGCGAAAGTACATACTTAAGAAGGTAGTGTGGCTGAACTCAGAGATCGAGTTGCCTCAAGAAGGTCTTCATTAGAATTTTTTTTATCTCTCTTAGGGGCAGGAATTTGAGGACATCACCCTGCCCCCTCCTCTCTAAAGGTGAGGTCTCTGTTTCCCTCCTTTTTGTCCTTATTTGGTTCTTCTGAAATTGTCATGGCGTCAGATGTATGATGGGAGTCACAGTAACTGCAATGAAAATGAGATTATAATGACATTAAAATTAGCTAAACATCAGACCCTGGTCATGGATACTGCTGCTGTCAGATGAAACTAGTTCTTGTTTATCTCTAGCTGCAGGTGTTAGGTGCAGTTCCCTGTTTTACTTCCTTAAAGGGAGGTCCCTCCTTTGGTATCCTGAAGTGGGGGTTGATACCCTAGGCTATCTCTCCTGCCTCAAAACAGGATGATTCTGCTTTCTTATGCTTTCTATTTGGCTCTCATGCTGTTAATGAGTGTCCTTTCTGAGGTCTGTTTAGTGTCATGTTGTTTTGCATTTTTGTGCTTTTTGCTGGTGATTTTGCTTTTTGAAACGGCTCGCAAATATAGTGATGAAGTGCTGTCTAATGTTTCTAAATGCAAGAAGGCTGTGATGTCCTACAAAGAAACTTATATGTTAGATAAGATTTATTCATGCTTAAGTTAGATCACTGTTGGCTATGAATTCAATGTTCATGAATCAACAATGTATATTAAATAAGGTGTTTCTTTAAGCAGAAACACACATAAACCAAGGAATGTACCGATGGGTTGACAAAAATGTTATGACCAGAGGTTTATTGGAATCCAATCCTATATTTCCCTTAGGAACAATAATTCAGTATTTGCTAATTCAGTGTTCAGAGCGATTTTATAGAACATAATTATGTGAATAACAAGATTGACTATACATGCTACACTTACTCTTACTTTACAGATGGGTCCAATTGAGGTTCAAATGAAGAAATAGCTTTGTAAAAAATGTCACTTTTATAGTGGCACTGAGGTCCTAACCATATCATCTGATTTTATATACCTCAGTTTCCACCATAGTATGTTGCTGAATGTCTTTATATTCACTAAATGCATTGCCCATATTAAACCTTTCAAAATAAACCATGTGAAAAACTTTTGGGCTGGGAAAGGCCTGACCTCAATTTCACATTTATAAAGCTAACTATGAATATAAACTAATTGAAACTAGACCCAGTTTAAATATAATTAAATAGTATTTAAATATATACATATAAATTTCCATTTGAGTCAATGAAAAATACAAAAGGAAAGAAATAATCTCTGAAGATTTTTTTATGAGACAGGTAGCTCTGCTTGTGAAGGTCCCAATGTAATTCTAAGATGATATTTAACCTTCAAGGTTTTATGTTTCTTTTGATACTCGATTGATTTCTTCAACAACAAGCTTATAAAGCCATGTTAGAAGGCCAGTTCTTCAGCAGAACACTGAGGATTTCTGAAAGGCCAGATTTCATAGTTTGCCATGTGGTGCTAAACAGCTGTATTGTGCTCCTCAGACTGGTGTCTGAAATGCCAAGGAAAGTAACTTGATCTGGGCATATCAAAGTAGATTCATGAACCCGGATTAAATGTTCCCACAATGCTTCCTTCTAAATGACCATGCACCAAAGTTCATCAGTATGGTATAAAATTATCCTAGAAAAAAGTTTTGCCTGGTTTTCCTTACATACTGAGAATGATACAAGGGGATTCCTAGAATAAGAGACTTTTCCTTTAGAAAAATGGTTATTGAGGTTGACATGAAATGACAACCAGGCCCTTCTACGATGTGTTTCTGCCAGAAGAGCAGTGCTCACTGGGGGTGTCTGGATGGCCTCAAACTCTGTGGTGATTCTTATGGGAGTTACTGTGCTTGCAATGAGGAGTCCATCATTTATACAGAACAGTCAGCACGATGTTCCCTTAATGTGTGGAAGCCACCTTCAGTGGGTCTGCTCTTTAAGTTTTTTCTATATATTGCAACTTTTAAATGTATTTGGAAAAAATCCTTGAGTGTAAAGGATCTGTATTGAAAGGCAATAGAAAAGTACACAGCACTGCTTCATCTTCACTGAGTAGAGAGGTCTTTAGTTAGGACCCATATGAAGAAGGAGGGCTTAAGTTAAGCATACCATGTTTCAAATTAGTTGTATCTGGTTACTATGGCAAGTAATATCTTCTGACTTTGGTTCAATTCACTAGGAATGTAAAGTGTATTTGCAAAAGCTTTGGTTTTGGAGATGTGTCTGTATGTATGGAGAGGTAAGAGGGAGTGATGTACCCAGCTGTCCTGTGGCTATTTTGATCCTGACATGTTGCCCTGTGCAGAGCTAGTCAGCTCCCCCTCCCAGAGAAGCCCCCCAGCTCCTCTTCAATAGCAGCATGAGGCAGCAGTTACATCCATAACTCAGAGAGTCCAGAGATTTGGGATTGGCTGTGGTGTTTATGGGCATGATGGTGATGGGGCATGTGTAGAAGCAGGCACACGCAAGGAGCCAGCAATCTGATGTCTCCCTCTGATTCTGGGCAGCATAGATTAGTAGTTCAGAATACGAAGTCTGGAATAAGACTGTCTGAGACTGGAACTCTAACTCAGTTTACTAGTTGTGTGACTATTTTACCTAATACCTTACTCTTATTTGCTTACTCTCAGAATTTCAGAGGATTATGGGATAATCTAAGTGGATGCACATATATATGTGTGTGTGTGTGTGTGTGTGTGTGTGTGTGTATATATATATATATATATATATATATATATATATATATATATATATATAAAACTTTAGCACAGTGCCTGCAGCATGGTAAGCACTTGATAAATGTTACCGATTATTTTTTCCAGCTAAAATTGATGGGCTTGAAAGTGCCTATATTGGTAATTGCAAGAGTTGTTGAAGAAGATGGTGAAATCTTCACTGGTGAGCTTTAGAAATCTAATAGCCTTTCTGTCATTCTGGGGTGGTTTAAGGAGCTGTTGGGCCTGATATTGGCTGAAGACAGGGTGCATCGTAATTCCTTTCAGTTCACTAAGTCGATGACTTCCACTTTTCTCTTGATACACCTGTTCCTTTCTTATGGACCCCTTCATTCCCTGGCTACTTTTCACGTAAGAAAAGTGCTGGAGCTTGAAGGACATAGCTCGCTCCTCAATTTAACTTTCGTTTTTTTTGTTTTTTTTTCAGAATCCATCCAGTACAGATATTTGTTAGCTGTTTATAGGCTTTCATAACAGAGTCTATTTTATGAATAAATTACATTACAAAAGTTCACATACAGATTAGTTGTCTGAAACTTTTACTAATTTCTCCATGTAATGATATAAATGGCATTTTAGTTTTTAGACAAGCTCAATCAAATATATTTAATGCTATCCATTAGTAAACTCAAGATGCTTATTATACTACTATATATTATAGGTTGTGGAAAACGGTGGCATGTGATACAGGAGGAAGGCAAGGAGACAGAAAATTTCTTTATTCTTTACAAGGTACAGGATTGACTGCAGTAAGATTTCCAAATAGATGTGCTTTTGGGGAGTCACTTTCCTATCACTTTTTGTACACCCTGGCTTATTCCCCAGCTCTCTTATCTTTGGGTCTCTCTTTTCAGCCACAGAAATTATACTTTTCTTTTCCCTGAAATCCCAAGTTTACCACTGAATATCCTAAGGGCAGCTGATGCCAACAAGATACTAACAGGGAAATAATCTGATTGAATTTTTTCAGATTAACCTGTCAATTACTTAACTCTTCTAGTTGTATAATATTTTTAAAGAAAGGTCAAAGAAATGTTTAATTAGCAGAATTCCAGGGAGTTTAAGAGAGTGAACTGATTATTTATATATATATATATATATTATTAAATTTATTGGGGTGACAATTGTTAGTAAAATTACATAGATTTCAGGTGTACAATTCTGTATTACATCATCTATAAATCCCATTGTGTGTTCATCACCCAGAGTCATGAACTGATATTTTTAAGCAGATTTCTGGAAGGAGTAAGTATATTTTGGATAGGAGAAATACTTTGTAAGAAATACTAGTCTGTCCTTTAGTGCAGACATTGAAGTCTTGCTTCTAAAACTGGGTACCCATACCTCAGCCCGGACAGGAGATGGGGTGTGTCTTCCTGGAGTGTCAAGTTTCTTCACAGTAATTAATTTAAAATATACAAATATTGAAACAAAGACAGTAGCCTTAGAGAATGCAGATTCACTTGGATAAAACACTAGATTTGAAATTACATTTCCTACTTACAGTGGGCCACTGTAGGCCATGCCAGCAGACCCTCCTTAGTTTCCAGCCAGGTATGTTCCTGGATCCTCACAGGAAACATCTGAGAAATACTCCACAGAACTTTTTCTGTCTTTCACAGTTTCATTGTAGTAAGATCCCAAAGTTTCTCCAATGGTTCTAAGTTTTCCCAAAAACAAGGGTATGGAGAAGAGGCTAGCAAATGAATAACTCTTCCCTTGGTGTTTAGAAACTGCTGATTAATTGTACTTTAAAACTGTCAAAGTTCCAGCCTATTATAGTTAAAAATTTCTGGAATGAAAGTAACAGGGTGTTCTTGACCCTCCAGCATTTTACCCATTTTGATCAAGTCATATCAGGGCTTTTCTTGAAGGGAATGTTATTAAAATAAGGAAAAGATTGGTGAGCACATCATGTTATTGTTGATAATACATTGGAAGGTTTTTCTGGTAGATTAAAAATGCAAAGAGAGAGAGAGGCAAACATTTTTTATCTCTCCTCTCATTTCTTTAATCTTAAAACATTAGATAAAAATCACTTGGTTTTCACAATGTAAGAAAATTCAAAGGACAGAAGGTATTTGACCTTTGACTAAAGTGTATGGGATACAGGACTGGTTTGTAAATGCCTTAAATATACTATGATCTTCAATCTACCATATTTTGCCATGTATAATGCATACTTTTTTGCCCAAATTTGTGAGGGAAAAATAAGGACATGCATTATATATGGGTAATACTAATTCTGTATTTATGTAAATGTTTTTAATTCTTTTACTTATGCTTATGAGTTAAAAGTGTAACTCTAGAAATCAATATCTATATCGGTATGCAAAATAATACCCTGGAATATGATTTTAAATATGAGTTTGAACTTACGACAAACTTGCAATGACAAAGAGTTGTTGGCCTTCTATGATGAGTAAATATTGTAAATTTGTTACCGGTACATAACATTTCTTGTACTTTGTATCTGTTCTTGTGTTTTATAATTACGGTGTTTCCCTGAAAATAAGACCTAGCCGGACAATCAGCTCTAATGCATCTTTTGGAGCAAAAATTAATATAGGACCTGGTCTTATTTTACTGTAATATAAGACCAGGTCATATAATATGATATAATATAATATAATATAATATAATATAATATAATATAATATAATATAATATAATATAATATTGGGTCTTATATTAATTTTTGCTCCAAAAAGCGCATTAGAGCTGATTGTCCGGCTAGGTCTTATCTTCTGGGAAACACGGTATTTGTTACATAAAATTTCTTGTACCATAATATGTTAAAAAAATGCTAAAATTTTTTTATAATACAAAAAACAAGTACCTAAATGTAAACAAATAAAAATTTGAATTAAAAAATTAACACAAAAGATTTTTTTCCCCTGAAAGTTTGGTCCTAAAACGTGGGTGCGTATTATACATGGGAGCATATTACACATGGCAAAATACGGTAGTTCAAAAAAGAAGTGGGATTTGGTTCTTCTAAAAACAAAAATAATTAAATCTCTTAATCTAGGCTTAGTGTAGAACCCAAATCACATGGCGTAATCAAGAACAGGAAATTCGACCGTGGACACCTCTACAGGTCTTCTATTTTTAGTAAGAAAAACAATCCTGCTCTCAATGAGCCTATAGTGGACTTTTATTAGGGCAGATATTTCCAGTTTGGCTAAAACCTATCCCTGTGGTACTGAGAAATTCTAATAAGTGAATGTACAGGTCATAGTTAATAAGGGATAAGACAGATGAGAGTTAATTACCTGTTTTTGTACATTAGTGAATTTAGTTGCTTCCCATTACCTCCTTCTTCCAGCCATTTGTCTTTCATTTTTTCCTCTACATCAAGGGATTTGGCGGGTCAGGCTCAAGTAAGGAATGCATGAAATTCACAGCTCCTACAGGGAAATCCAGATTTAAAAATTGAGGAAAAAAACCCACGTGGGTTTGTATATTAATCCTTTAATCTCAGAGTGCCCTAAAGGCAGAATTTATTTTTTTCTATTGGAAGAAAGCTGTGCCTATTATCCGATTTCTAACTAAAGTACTTATTTGACCACTTATGCCCAAACTAAAACTTAGGCATGGCTTGTGAAGATTTGAGTGTCTATTTTAGACAGTTGTATATTGAAGGTCTTCCTTTCTCTTCTGGAAAGATAGTATATGAATGAGTGGGAAGAGGAAGGAAAGGAAAGAGAGAGAAAGAGAATAGTTTTGACTGATGTATTATAAAACTCTTGTACAAGAACAATCCTTAAAAAGCTGCAAAGATTATTTGTTCCACTGTTAACATGCCTCTCCATTTTTCAAATTTCATTTTCTCATTGTGTTCTTCCAGAGGGAGCTTGGGCAAGTTCTCCAGGTAATTTTTGCTGTCTTGTCTTGCATATCCTTGTTTGGCCAGACAATTAAACAAGCAAGCCTTTAAATAAGGATGGCAGCCTTTTAGAGATACTCTGGATCTCTAAATCCATAGATACAAGCCTCTCAGAGGTATTGTGGGTTCGGGTCCAGATAACTACAGTAAAGTGGGACATAATCTTTTTGCTGGAGGAGGGTCTTGCCTTTGATTTATTTAAAAAATGCAACCTCTGTGAAGTGCAGCATAGTGAAGCACAATTAAATGAGGTATACCTGTTGGTTCATTCTCAGTTTGCACAGTCCAAATCCTAACAAACAACAACATTCACATCGACAATGCCTTATGACTATAACTCTGTCACCTTCAGCTCATATAGCAACAAGACTGGTGGTAGAAGCCACTGGCTAACTCAAAGCTGTGGTGTTCTTTTAAAACTCTCAGTGCTATCATCTCAAAAGATCTCAAATGAATATTGTGGGTTGCCCTTGTTATCATTGTGGGATGTAGATATTCCTAGAAGAGGTTCATATTAAACCCCTAAAAAAGTGAAATGGAGAATCCCCCAGAGTAACCTAAGATACTCCATGCCCTTGGACTCTGGCCATTTTTCTTTCCTACCAAAATTAGAGACCACAGCAAGTTACCAGAAGAGATCCCAGGTGGGACACTGCCGATTTCACCATTCACCATCTTCAGATAAAGTTGCTTCATACTGTGAATAGCTCCACTGTGAATGGCAAGTGCCATTCAACATCACAAACATGCTCACCTCTGTCAAGTAAAAGCAGAGGAACCAACTGCAAAGAAACTCTGCTTTGAAAGTTGGAGGATGCTGTAACCTCCCAATCATAGCATAGGTTGCATGATTTCTTCCTATTAGTGTCCCACACTGTCTCACAGAGGAAAGAAGAAGAGTTAAACTAAAATCCTATTTCTTGAAAAGAACAGTGGAGTTTGAGTCTCCCCAGTCCTGTGAGAGTCTCTCTGGGACTTGTACCTCCGGCTCTTTATTCATGTCCTTTGAAGCCCTATGTCTGCCCCAAAAAAAGATGTTGAAAATATCTCGGAAGAGAATCTGAATGTTGGTTACAAATTCATAGTAGGTCTGGTTCAAAGTCTTATAAATTTACATCATGTTAACATAATTTTGTATTTTCCACTCAGGGCTAGATAAGTTGAAATCCAAAAATACATCCTAAAAGACCAGTTCTCCAGGGTTGCAAATGAGTTTTCATTGTATCTTATAGATGGGCAGTCTTGAAGCCATAGAAGAACAAATTTAGAACGTTTTCCCAGGTCCCAGACTCCCCTCTCTCGATGTTCAGGGATGTTAAGGGCCATGCGTATTAACCATGTCTCAGATTTCCTTCATCCAGTGCAAGGATAGGCTGCTTCCATCTGCCTCAGTGCGTTTGTAGTTCTGCTGACCCATCTCCATGTAGATAGTGTTGACCGCTGCAAGAAACACACTGCCAACTCTTTTTTATTGCTGTCAGTGCAACTTCCTTTGCATTACACTGTTTGCAAAACACATTTAGAATTGACCTTCCTCTGTGAGCTGACAGTAAAGAAGGATTTACATGGTGTGTATGTGTTCAAGTTGGGTCTCTTTCTCCACTTCCATATCCTGCCTTAAATGTGAGTCATGGTCTCCGATTCCATACAAAGCACCCTTTTCCTGAGATTTGAATCGGATTCTCAGGTTCATTTTCTCTGCTAAATTTATGTTCTGCTTGTTTCCTTGCTTCCACTCAAAGCCTGGAGATATATGACTATTCAAGAAATGCCTTTCCAGGAGAGAATGCCGACTTTCAGCTATGTGTGTATGCCAAAGGGGTATTGCCTTTCTTAGTTTGATGGAATGTATCCATCAAAATGCCTGTGTTGTTTTGGAAAACAGGCATTTTGATGTATTCCATTTGCTCTTCTGCTTCTCCTCTCCGTCCTTCACCAGTCTGCTTTCTGCCCCAAGGCCCACCTTCATAGATTGCACTGATGGACTCTGGAAACTTCTGGTTTCCTTTGGTCTCAGCCAATGGGGAGCCACAGTGGAAGATTGGAGGGAAGAGAGGAAAGGAGGAGTCACGGTTGTTCGTCCCTGGCCCTGTAGGTAGGGTGTCTGGGAATGGCTTTTCCCTTGACATAAGGTAATTTCTCCTCTTATGACAGTCGATGCTCCATGACTCTACTTCTAGGTTCTGGAACCCTCCTCCTGTCTTTGTCCCTGTGGGTGGCAGCTATGCTGCTGTTGGCCCAAGGTTCCCACATTATCTCTTGTAGTTCCCATTCATCCACTTGTGACTTTGCGATCAGTCTCTACAAATGATCTCTCCTTGAATTATCTTAATTTGAATATATTATTTGGTCTGTTAGGACCCTGGTTAATACCAGTTAAATGAACTTACCAGTTAAATGACTTTTTGTTTAATAATCTCTTCATTTACAAAGCAAATATAGTATATCCTGGTAAGGTTAAGGCTGTAATCATATTAGATTATAAATCGCAAATAAGGTTTTCAGGAATTTGGGACTTTTAACTTGGAGATTTGAAGAGAGAAAAAGGAAGGGGAAACAGGAAGATGGGAAGGTAGGAAAACAAAATGTGAACTCCAAACTTCACCCCTGCTCATCCCCGACCGTCATCTAAGACATAATGAAGGGCATTGGAGAGGCGCTGTTGTTTCTCTACATAAAAGCTTTTCTCAGTAAACACTGCTGTCCCCTGACATCCCCTGTCAGAAGCGTGTGTGCCATGCCTCTTCAGCAAGCGGATTCAGCAGCGTGTTCAAGTACACACAGTTCGGCAGTATCAAGGTTGGGGTTTCAACCCAAGGAGTGTGACTTCAGAGTCCAAGCTCTTAACTACTAAATATAAGTCTTTCACAGTGAGTGGCCTTTATGTGTCCAGGCCACAGAACACATGGAGAAACCATTCCTTTGGTAGGAATCTTGGGGTTTTAAGCATTTCAATCTGGTTGGGCCAGAGTTTAGAAATGTATGAAAACTATGGAGTCTTACAAGAAAGCAGAACAAAATCCATTTGGAATTTGTGACCACTGTTCAAATGTTCCTCAGAGACATTTTTATCATCTTATAGCTGTGAGACTTCTTGTAAAGGGACCGAGGGAGGGAGCCAGAAACCACAGGGAATGATCAGGCTGGAGAAGTGTAAGAAAGTAATAATGACTTTCACACTCACCAGCAACCAGGATTTCCACTCACTATCAACCAAGTTTGTCACTGAATCCGTAATCCTCTAAGCCACTTAAGCACTGGATTTAAATATTTTTCAGCTATTTTCCAGCCAGGTTGTGCCAAAAGTGGTTTTGAGGTGGAGGTAGTGGGTGTTAATATTCGAGTGAAGTGGCACTTGGAGCAGATTGCCTGCATAGCCTGAGGTCATGTTTTTAAGTTGGGGCTTGCGTTTAAGCAATCAGACAGGGGGATCCTGCACACTGGGGGATATCCACCTGGGAAATCGTTGCTCTGAAAACAAAGCACTCATTTCAGTGATTTAGGTGCTGCCTTAGCCATTGGCTTTATCTGCTGAATGCACAAATCTTGTTGAGGTGAGGGGAGCACAGGTCTCTTATGCTGCCCACACACCTACCAGAATATTGATGCTGCAGAGAAGAACTAGAAATGAAGAAGCAGCGGGGTTAGACTTACACAGCGATGGTTCAAAAGGTGATGCACCCCATGTGTTCAGTCCGACAATTGTGAATTTGAGATTTAATTTTAACTGAAACCTGATGATATGTTAACTTGAAAATTTATTAGCTGTAACAGAAAGCAACTCTTCCACTCTACTGAAATCTCTGACATGCTTTGAAGACAACAGCTGGTTTATTAATTTAGTCAGCTTACGTGAGGTTTAATCATGCCTCGGCCCTCCAAAGGATCTTAAAACTAGATGCAGAAAAATAATGAACAAGCATGGTGCCTGTTGGTATTTCTTTAGTGGATTTTTGTGTTGAACATGTTGAATGGAAGTCAGAACTGATGCACCCTTTGGTTTGCAACGAAACAAACAAACAAACAAACAAAACCTCACTATATTCTGATTATGTTCACCTGCAGAAGTAAGGCATAAAAAATACTTAATCAAAGAACAACAAAATGAGGAGGCCTGTTAACTTAGTGCATTTCTTTTTAATTTGTGAATTTAAAGGTAAAAATTTGTCCTTTAAACTCTCCAAGTCCTTTAAACTCTCCAAGTCTAGGCTGAAATTTAGCAGAATCCAAAAGTGGCTAAAGAAGATATGGGAAGAAAAGTTTTGGGGTCACATCTGTTACTTTTTTCCCATTTCTTATTTACTTTTTGTCCATTAAAACTATATTTCAGTCCACTGTCTTTTTTCATATAATAAAATGTTACTAATGCAGACTTTTCTAGATTAGACATTGTGGCATCTGGACACAGTAATTCTGACACCTTCTTTGCAGTATTTACGAAGAAAAAACTTTGTTAAAAGAATAAAGAGTGTCAACATGATTTCCAAAGGGAGTTTTAAAATTAATTAGGATAAAATCATTGGCAAACATTCCGAGTTAACTGTATGCTACTATGGACAATTGAATCTTGGGCAATGAAATGATGAATGGCTTGCAGAACTTTGACACATTAATTAATCATGTTTTCTTCCTTAATGCAATCTCATTTGACTTCTTGGACACCATTTGTTATCATCGGTATAGTATTTTGGTACAAGTTCACACATTTTAAACTTGAGCTCTGTGCTTACAATGTTCTGCTTAAACTCTTCATGACTGGTGGAAGATGAATGGATCGCTAGAATTCCTAGATATCTCAAAAGTCCATCAACAAAACAATAGTGAAGTCCCTGTTAAGCCCCCCACAGTGTGAAAGTGCTGGCTCTGCGGTGATAATGACAGGACAGTGTCTAATGGGGGAGGCCCAGAACCAAAGCATAATGTCTCCACGGGGGGTAAGTACTCATTCAGGGGAAAGCAATGTAGATTGGAGCTGATGAGCAGGACATCCCAGCAGCCTGATGTGAGGGTCAGGAGTGTCGGACATGGCATCACGGAAGATAAGACATTAGACTGGGTCTTGAAGAACTGATCAGAGGACTCCAGCACGTGTGATTTTCAAATGCTTGTGCTGCTTTGGATTTGAGTGAAGTGAAAAATTGGCCACGAGATCACGGAGTCCTTATATCTTCACAAATTCCCCCACAGCTTCAAATTACAACTGTGCAGCAGCTTTGCTAAGAGGTGGGTGATGTAGATGTGTGATTCCTTAAACTTAGGTGGAAAACAATATTTTTGTGACGACGCCGTGTCCTCCTAACGGGTCAGATTTCACATAGCTCTAAATTTGCAGGAATTATCACTCAGGGTTCCTAACTTGACACGGGAGTTTGGTGATTTACTGACACGGACTAGACACGTCCACTTTGGGGCAGTATTTCTGATGAGCAAGACATCCAGGGGTCGTGTAGGCAGGGCCTCCATGCTGAATGCTTGCTGCTCCTGAGAAAGACCCTCCAACTTTGTGGTATTACTCAACCCAAAATCTGAAAGATTTACAAACAGACAGAACAAAAAGTTCACCCCTAGCTGAAAGCACTTTAATTCTTCTTAGAAGTAGTTGGATAAAGAGGATCTATGAATAACTTGATAAAATATTCAGTAAAAATGTATTTATAGCAGCAATCTTTATGGGGATAAGGATGCTTTAGTAAAACAGGCATTGTCGTCATGTAAAAGTACTGGTATTTTTGCTTTCAATTCTTGGGTTTTTGTTTCGGCCAGCTCTCTAAGAATGTTTTTTTTAGCGTGTGCCTGCCATTTCATAGCTTGTCATTTACATACCACTATAGTATTGTAAAGTTTCTTTTTTGACAGCAGACCACGAGGAGGCCAAACAATATAGCGCTTTGTAATGCAAACAATGCCTTCCAGTCAACTACCCACAGTTCCCTACTGCCTTGGCAATTTGGCTCACTTTACTCATTTGTGTTTTCTGCCTAACTCTTCTAGGATTGGAATCCCAGTTTCACTTCTCTATGCCTTGATTTCTTCATCTGTAAAATGGGATAACAGTATCTACCTCATAGGGTTTCATATGGATTAAAACCATTAATATAGGTTAAGGTCTCAAGAGTGCATCTTAAGACCTCCGTTGCTATCAGTTACTGTTATTATCATTAGTGTTACTTTTTCTGGCACAAAGCAAGGAAGCAGAACAGCTTTTGCTGATCATTACACAGAAGGGGAGAGGACAGTGCCTGCTTTGTGGCAATTATGGTTCAGCAGGAAAAAGCTGTCTGCAGGCTCCACCTGGACAGCCAAGACTCCAGGGAGGGCAGACAGAGAGGGCGGCCCAGTGGTCTCCAACTCAGGACACACAAAGTTTCCCCTAGAGACAAGGGCATCTTAGGAAGAAACAGCTTTGCTATCTGGGTCTTGGTTTATGTAAAAATCACCTCCAGTGAGCATGACCGGCCTGGAAGGACTCAGGGCTGGGTTCGTGTGAAAGCTATAAACCATCAGTGAATCATACAACAGGATTGACGGCCAGTGTTCAGGCTCCTCTGAGAGCCTACACTGGAGACCTTTAGTCTGCAACAATGCAGGTTATTTTCAGCATTTTATTACTTCAGCGAGAATCGCTCTGAATTTAGTTAGCAATCCTTGAAAAGCAACCAAAAAATTTAAGCACAGGGAATTTTCCCTCTCAAGCTTATTTTGTCAGGCTTATTTGGAATCAAATAGCAGTTGGAGAAAATCACAAAATAATGTCACCGAGAATCGTGTGCACTTATGTCACATGTATCACAACTGCCCTTGCAAGACGCTGAATTTAGAATTTTACTTGCTCTTATACAACATTTTAAATGAGACATCATTTAAATTTATACACCACATGATAGCTTAATATGATAAGAGATTCTGTGTATAGTTCACACATTTTTATCTATGCTTCAGTTAAGCTTCCACTGCATTTTGAGATAATTTATCACTCTCCCTGGAGAAGACGTCACAGCTCCTAGTGCCGACTTCTCAGATCCTTCAGGCCTGTGTTTCAAAGAACTAAAGTCACAGTCAGCTGGGTTGGCCCCATAGACACAGACTTTTATATTGACCAACAATTTGATACCGTGATGTGGATCCCGAAGAATTTCCAATCTGCAAGTCCTGAAATGGACCAAGAAAAGCATAGGTTATATACCAACATGAGTACTTTGTGTTTTAGAACATTGCAGCTGTAAGCTAAAGAAGATTTTTTTTATTGACTTGAGCTTGAAAAGTGACAATGGATTAAATTCTTTGAGTTCCCAGAAATAAAGCGGTAGCAATCAGGGCAGTATTCTTTCAGCTTTCTGTCCTAGCTTTCACGTGACATTGACAGGCTGCTAATTTAGGAATCATCTCATTTTAAAATGGGAGACTTGTTAAGAAATGAATGATAAGCAGTCTTTACATGAATCATTAAGAAGTTGACCAGACAAATGGAGTTTCTACTTTTATAACCAAGCTACAGTTGGGGGGGGGGGGAGGGGGAGAAATGCAGTTAAAAATCACTAAATGACACCTGGGTGACCAGCCAGAATCTTGTGTAAATACAGCATTATTTTTAGGGTTCTCTCTTAGCGGTATGGAACTCAGGAGAAATTGAGCAAAGCACTCTCCTCCTGCCCCATATCTTCGGCAGGTGAAATTTGGCTAAACTGGATGAGCACCCTGAGTATCTGAGAAGACTCTCCACAGGATTATGTGTGGAAGAAGATAGGAGAAGAGCCATCAAATGTTGTAGGAGTCACATTGTTTTGGTCTTTTAAAGAATAAACTAATAAAACAAAAGTAAAGCAAAACTCTTCTAATTTTTTTCTCAGTTACCCAATTGTATGATTGTTACAGCAGTGCAGAGTTCTGCAAGCATATGCGTAGTCCCAGAGAAAGACACCGAACTAGCAGTACCGTTGGGAGGCATTGGTGATGGCATGGCCAACTCCAGATGCCCTTGTAATGCTTCACAGCAGTGTCAAGGGCATTTAATAACATGAGAGATTTGGATATTCACCACTACATACAAAGACAATATGTGTAGGAGGTGATCTCTGTATATTTTAACCAGAAATATAACCAGGGAGAGGAGCTCAGGGCAGGGCTTAAAACAAATAATTAAAATATGATCATGAGAAACATGAGCACCTTTTCAGGCATAGTCGTCTCCTTTCCCCCACCAAACGTTTTCTCAGGGCTGTTTGCTCTCTGCTGTCCTTCCTCTCTGTAGCTGTGCAGGCTTTTTCAAGGGAGAGGTGATGGTGGGGTGGGGATGGTGACTCAGCCAGAGGAGCAATGCTTGGGACGCGTTCCCGGTGGATTCTGCTGCCTTCTCAGGTCCTAACCTTGTTGGAAGAGCAGCAAAACCTTCTGCTTCCTCTAGTCATGGGTATGTTTACACAGCCAAAGGGTTTTGAGTGATGAAAAGCTTGACAGCCATTAAGCAGTTCAACAAGTCAACAAGTTGTTCACTTAAAAAATAACCAGTTATGCAAGAGTTTGTCAGAAAACTTTCCCCCTGTAGACTTGTTGGGGTGGGTATCTTCAACATCTTTCCTATTTTAAGTCCAGTGTTCTCATTCCCAGAGTTTCTCCCATTTAAAGAGCTTGCATATCAGTGTGCTTTGTGTGCCACGGAAATGGATCACATATAAGGATCACATATAAAGGTATGCCAAGATGACTAGGAATGAAAAACTATAGCACTAGGTTATAGGACGACTTGAAATCCCTTTCTAGCCTCTGTAATTCTACTGAAAAGGGGAGTTGGAGGACAGTGATGTGGAATGAGCTACGTATATAGTTCAGTGCATTAGGGATCTTGGGAGTAAGAAACCATGATCTTTCGCAAATCATAAGACATTTTATAAGGCACTTTAAAAAATTGGGTGGATGGGGAGAACAGACACATTGTAAACCAGCTAACACCATAGGCTGGCCTCAGGAAGAGTTTCCGACAAATCATTAAACCCACAGACATTTGCAGGAATCCCTCCCCCATGCATCAGTGCCACATTCTGTTACTTTGATATATTTTGTTCATAAGAAGATACAAAAGTCTCCCTCTAAACTATAGTCACAGTTTTCACATAAGCACAGTTACTTATGAGCTCAGACTAAAGACTGGGAAGGAGAGAAGAGAAGGTCACTGCTGCATCCACTCTGTTTACGCGTGGGTCTATGGGCTGGCGCTCATTTTCTTGTGATCATACACCCAGTGGCAAGCTTGTCAAGGACACTGATCTTCCTGTTCACTGCACTTAGCTATGGACCCTGTGCTGGGCTCGCTGTCCGTGATTGACATATCAAAGATTTTGTGACCATGGGGGCTTTTGGTGGCTTTTCTTCCCTTGGAGGAAGGAAAGACATCATATCTGTGCGTGATTTTGTGCCGGTGCAAATGCCCCGCAGTGGGCAGGATATGCCTTAAGAATGTCTTCACTTCCCTTTTACTTAGTTTCTTTAAATCCCAGGTTTGTCCAGGAGGTTGCCACGAAGGCATAGCTCCATCACCACGTAATAAGGGTTTTTTTTGTTGTTGTTGTTGTTTTGTCTCTAGGGTCTCATACAGCTGGGCAATATTAGGGTGTTTAACCACTTGCTGGATCCAAAATTCACAGTTTATATTCTTCAGAACATAGGAGTCTTGCTTGGCTTTCTCCTTGTTCATGACTTTGATGGCTCCCTAAGTTACTGGGGCTATAAGTGATGCTCAGGCAAGGTTAACTGATGAAAACAACCAGGGCAGGCTCAGTTAAAGAGAAACATACAAAGCAAGGAGGATACATAATAACAGAAATTTTATAATTTAATCTGTTAAATTGGAACATGAATAAAACACCATATTCTTACACATATATCTAAAGCTGAACTTTCAGTAAGTCAGAATTGATAGTATACCAAAATGAATTTTATTTTAGCAATCATTATTTATGTTTTTGAGAATGTCTCTGGCATAGCTGATAATAAAGCTGATATGATTTGTTTTTAATTGTAAAGAACACATTTATTAAGTTAAAAATTAAGAAATGAATTACATCTTCGAATATATACCAAGCAAAACCAGAAGATGTAGCTGATTCAGAAATAAAAAATAATTGAATATGGAAAGAAATCCTATAAACCAGTAAAATCAGCTACAATGAATTCTAGGGAAACTCATTAAAATCTCTCTTTAATTCTTTTTATAGTTGTTAATTTGACAGAAAGAAATGTCTTCCTTTGTTTTTAGTAGGAACAGATAAAGAGGCATTTTATTTGAATAATAAAACTATATGGAAGTTACAATGTGCTTTTTTTATCTTGCTTGCTTTGGATTTATTTTTATCTATTGTGAAAATAAATTAATTTTAATATATATTAACATGCTTAATTGGAACACACACATGTTTCTGGACTAACAGATAATCTAAACTTTATGATTGTCATTGAATTCAAATGATTTGAGCCTTCTCCAGGAATCTAGACTGTAGGATAAGTAAGCTGTGCAAAAGGAACATTGTCCCTGTCCTGCTCCATAGGCCATAATGGATGGGCATCAGTATTGGATAAATTTGTCAACATACACTCATCGTTTCACCTTTGGGGAGATGTAGTTTTTCCATCATGTTGGCAAAAGAGTCCCTGTTGATCATTTTGCCCACTCAATATGTCCCAACTTGCTTGATGTGAGGGAAAGTCTTCTCCAGATCATGGGAAGTCTTCCTGGAAATTCCTCTGCTTCCTCTCCAGGGTTGGTAGCACCTTGCCAGGTGATAATGGGTGACGAAAGCATTCATTGTTGTATTCACTGCAGCAGGAACCTTACTAGCACCTTACTCTGCAAAGCTGATGGACCCTATGGTCCTGCAGAGGTGACCTGTGAACATTAACCGTTGCTGCTATTCACTCTGTGCAGACGTTTCTGAAGTTCCCGGATAATGCAGATACCAAGTCTTCATCTCTCTTCCCCTGCCTTTTGTTCCTGATCTGTGTGCTCAGGTATGAACCTGATTATCAACCTTACTTGATACATGATGTCGAGGAACGGCTTGAACTTCTCTTGACACCAAATCCCAGACCTTGTATAGGACAAACATTTCTCTTCTTAGAGCAGAAGGTCAGACCAAGTGTAAAGCACCTCATCAGGGAAAAATCAGCTACGTTAAATGCATGCATATATATATATATATATATATATATATATATATATATATATATATATATTTTTTTTTTTTAATATAATTATCTGTATTTTAAAAATTGGCACAATAAATACAATGAAAATAAATCTGGACCTTGTGATTTGCTTTTTAAAATGTTTTGCTTTTTAAAATATTGCTTTTTATATTTTAGAACACAAAAATTGAAAGATAGTACTGAGTTCCCATAGTTCCTCCTCCCTCATGCACAGTTTCTTCTATTACATCTTGCATTAGTGTGGCACATTTGCTACAATTAATGAACAATAAATATTGATACATTACTATTAAAGTCCATAGTTTACATTAATTTTCATTCTTTATGTGGAACAGTTTTATGGCTTTTCACAAACGCATAATAATGTCATGACTCCACCATTGCAGCATCATACAGAATAGTTTTGTAAAAATTTCCTGGGCTTCACCTGTTCATCCATCTTTACGTTCCAAACTTTTGGCAATTACTAACCTTTTAACTGTCTCTGTAGAGTGATGCCTTTTCTCTAATGTCATATAGTTAGAAACATGAAGTATGTAGTTTTTCAGACTAACTTTTTCTACTTAATTATATGCATTTAAAGTTTCTCCAGGTCTTTGTGTGGCTTGATAGCTCATTTCTTTTTAGAGTTGAATGATATTCAATTGTCTGGATGAAAATAAACCATAGTTTATTTACTCACCTACTGAAGGACATATCTTAGTTGCTTCCAAGTTTTGGCAATTATGAAAAAAGCTGCTATAAACATTCATGTGCAGGTTTTTGTGTGGACATATGTTTTCAGCTCAACTGGGTAAATACCTAGGCATGGATGCTGGATCTTATGCTAAGATTATGCTTAGCTTTGTAAGAAACTGTCAAACTGTCTTCCAAAGTGGCTGTACAATTTCACATTCCCACCAGCAATGAATAAAAATTCCTGTTGCTCGACATCCTCACTAGCATTTAGTATTGTCAGTATTTTGAATTTTAACCATTCTAATAGATATACAGTGGTATCCCATTGTTACTTTAATATGTAGTTCCTTAATGACATGTGATGTTAAACATTTTTTCATATGTTTATGTGTGCCATATGTGTATCTTTTTTCCATTGTTAATTGGGTTGTTTGTTATTGTTGAGTTTTATGAGTGCTTTGCATATTTTGAGCACAAGTCTTTTGTCAGATATATGCTTTGCAAATATTTTCTCCCAGAATTGCTTTTTTTTTTTTTGGTAGAGCTGGAAAGAGTGCTTTCTCCCTAAAACACATTATGCTACCCACATACACAGGTCAATGAAATGCAATTAACTACCAACTTGTGGTAAGGGCCTTAAAAGTGCTGAGGGTACATTAATGCCTGAAAACACATATACCTTACTGCTTTTTATTGTAGCAAAGCAATTATTTTTTAGAGTCTTTTCTGGAAATATCCATTTTTTATAGTTAGGCTGACTTGAGCTCCAGCTAAGAGTTGGTTAGATTTTATATCTTAAAACTCCTTAATGTTAAAGGGATAAAGCTGACTATACACTTAAATTCCAAAGGGAAACTTGATATTCACTGTTTGAAGGCCAAAGAATATTTCTCCTAATGATATTCTCAATAAAGAGTTCTATGGTGCAAATCCTTGTTACCACTTTAAAGTGTTGCTTGCCTCACAGCCAGTAGTATGTCATGTTGGAAACGACTCTTTACCTCGTTTAGGAAGATGAGGGCTCCATGGTGGCTCAGATCTCAGGTTGGATCTGGTACTACAGTATCTAGGTTTTAGTGCTTCCAAGGCCCGTGCTGAGCTCTGCTGTCTCTGATGTGTTAGTAAGGATTCTTCCTCCTCTTACTCAAGGAAATACACACATGTATGTGTGTGTGTGTGTGTGTGTGTGTGTGTGTATATATATATATATAATGTTCTTGCTGAGAAACACTCAATGTTGCTTGAGTGTTTTCTTTTAGTTAGAGAAGCTTGTATTTTTTGAGTGAAGAAAGCAAGATGATGATGATGATGATGATTTGGCTAGAATAGTCAGCATTTAACTTTTTTTTTTTTTTTCAGTTATTCTACCATAAACATACTCAGGAGATAATTAATTTTGCTGAAATTTGGCTAATAGTTACTCATATAAAATTTGATGTTTGGCTTTGTGGGATGGTGGAAAAGCATGACGTCTTATGACATTGATCATCTTCAAAACATGAGTCATGTTTCAGAAGGAAATAAATTTGAGGAAAGACTATCATAAAGGCAAGGAAATATTTTCCTGGAAGGGTAAGAAGAAGTACTTGGTATATGCTTGGAAATCAGGGACTTTATGAAATGAAGAAATCAATTTTAATGACCACAACTTGATGTTTATAAAAGTCTTCAAATCACAGAGCTCAAGGTTATACTCTGTTGAAGTCAAAGCAGCCTGTCCTATTACGTATTAGTGATTTTTGTTATAGGGAGAAATATGATTCAGTAATTTTCCAGCCATCAAGTATTAATCAGGACAAGCTAGCTGCTATAATAAACAATTCTAGTCTTAATGGCTCCATACAGTAAAAATGTACTTCTTGCTTATGTCATGGTACAATGTGGGCTGGAGGGTGGGTGTAGTGGGATCTACTTCCTACAGTTATTAAGGTCAGGGCTTATTCACCTAAAGGATCCCCCATTCCCAGGCCTTTGGAATCCTCTTCTGGAAACTCTGCATCTGGCTTTCAATGAGAGACGAGAAGGTGAGAGGTCTTTTTATGGGTCAGGTAAACATCCTTTCTGGCCTATGCTTCATTGGCCAGTCATCTAGCACCACTATTCTATGAGCGAGGCTGTGAAATGTAGTCTCGCCATAAGCCCAGGAGGAAAATAAAACAGGATTTAATGACTCAACGTGGTCTTTGCCACTTATGACTACATCAAAAAACAAAACAAAAAACTGTGTGAAGAAAAATATGAGTAGCTATGAGAACCTTCAAAATAGAATGACACTTATAATTACATTGATATTTAGCCTCTTTCTATACTTTTAGGAAGAACTGATTTCAAGAACTTATTCTTGTGTTCCTGGAAATCAAAAACTCAAATCTAAACATTTCCCCTGCATAAATGGTCATAACTGAATGAATGAATGAATGAACGAATGGATGAATGAATGGGAAGAGTGACACTGTGTCCATTTGACAGTGTTGATGGCTAGTGGGAGAAATTTACTTCATCCTCAAGGCATAGAAGTGTAGACAATAGTTTATTTGTTTTATATTAACATCATTTTAATTTTCTGTTGCTCTGTAACAAATCACCCCCAAACTTAGTGGCTTCAAAGAGTGACAATCATTTTATTATTCTCTCACAATTTAGAAATTTGGTAATGGCTCAGCTAGGTGGTTGTGGATTGTCTCTCATGTGGTAGCAATCAAATGGTGGCTGGATCTATAATATCAGGATGCTGGAGCAGCTGGGAGTAGAGAAACCACATAGAGAGATGCTAATCATATAATCTTAGTGTCTCTCCATATGGTCTCTCTGCATGGTCTCGTTTGGGCTTCCTATCAAAATGGTGGCCTTAGGGCAGTCAGACTGCTTACATTGATACTGAAGTCTCAAGACTTTTTCTCAAGAGATTTTTCTGCCCTGAATTCTCTTCAGCTAGATTATTAAGTTCATTATATATATATATATATATATATATATATATATATATATATATATATATGTGTGTGTGTGTGTGTGTGTGTGTGTGTGTGTGTGTGTATATGTGTGTGTGTATATATATATATATATATATATATATATATATATTTAATTAATTTTCTATGTTTCTTCCAGTGATAATGTTACTAAATTTTTCACTTCTATGTACTAAGTCTCCCTTTCCTCCAGCTCCCAGTAACATTTTCCTTTCTTTCCTTTAAGCTCTCACTGACAGTCTTTTCAAGGACCTTTAGGATCCTGCTAATTCTCTCCTTGAGGCTTGCTTTCTTTCTTTCTTTCTTTCTTTCTTTCTTTCTTTCTTTCTTTCTTTCTTTCTTTCTTTCCCTCCCTCCCTCCCTCCCTCCCTCCCTCCCTCCCTCCCTCCCTCCCTCCTTCCTTCCTTCCTTCCTTCCTTTGAAGTTTATTGGGGTGACAATTGTTAGCAACGTTGCATAGGTTTCAGGTGTACAATTCTGTAGTACATCTTTCACTAACAGCCTCCTTCTGGCTCTTCCACCTTTCACCCACTTCCCAGACCCAAAGCCAATGCAACATGGTCTAGCTTTTTGTAACAGCAGCACCTTACTCCAGACACTAATACCTGTTTCATTTATATATTTATGCATAATAAATTACCATAAAAGTTATTGACTTAAAAGAACTGTAGTCTTTCTATTCGCTCTCACAGTTTCTGTAGATCAGGAATTTGGGAAGGTTTTAGATGGCCAATCCTGGTTCAGAATCTCATGCGATTATCGTCAAGTCATGCTGGAGCTGGAACCACAGCTGGAACCTCAAAGGGTTATCGTGAGGATTAAATGAGACGCTTATAGCTTAGAGCTGTCCTTTTCATGCTATTTGTGTTCAAAATTTATTAGCTCTTACTCATTTTTGTATCCTTCATGAAACTTTGCTTAATGTTTTGCATATAATAGATTCTCTTTAATGCTGATTTACCACATAAAATAAGAAAATAACGGAGTGTCAGGAATCATTTATTATTCATTTTATTGTGAATTTCCAAGAATATTTTGGATTGAATTTATTGGTCAAGAGTAAGAAAAAATTAGCTATTTAAGGATGGCACCAAGTGTCACAGGCAAAGATGACGATGTTGCATTTCTGTCATCTAGACCTTTTTTCCCACTCTGTAAGCCTAACCTCTGTTTCTAACAAATTGTAACTTGTACTTGTGTTTTCTCAGGAAGTTCATGTTGTGGGAGAACTGTCTCATCCCCCAGATTAGAACCTCCAAGTCTCATTATTTTCAGTTCTGTTTCTATTTAGCTAACCAGGGGGTTGGCTGAAAAAGAAAAGAACTTCCTGTGGATTTTCAAGATTTGTACTTCTTAAGTTTGGTGGGATTGTTTTTCATTATCTTAGAAGAGTAGCATGCTATTGGATCTATCCAGAGAGCACTGCCAGATCAAACTGTAAAATTTAAGGACAATCAGAGTCAAATTTTTTTTATAAGTGTTGTTATGAAAAACAGCAACTAATTACTACCCTCCCCAGAGGAAACCACTTTTGGGTGATTATTTTGGCACTTATATCCCTGTTACTAAGTAATACGCTTATAATGCTATGTTTTGATTTTTCAGTATCAGGTGTAATCTATTGACAATAACAAAAAAATTTAAGTCCAATCGAGAGTTGCTGAAAGTTTTGGAAAGTTGAGGCAAGATGTCCTGAGTGGTGTCCCATAGTGCTGGATGGTTCCTATTCACTCCTGACTTCCCCTGATTGGATTTTGAGGTGGTGGTGGACAGAGGAGAGATACAGAGATACAAGATTGGTAACTGAAAAGCATAACAATAAACTTGAACTAGTACTTACTTTTGGCATATGCTTGTAGGAAGAGAAGGAACAAAAACACTCTTAAAAATGCCACACACTTTAAAACCTGACATCTGACTAACCTATGGATTGCTATTATTGGGGATCAGCCCAAATTGACACCTTGAAAACATTCTGGGGTCAGGAAACTTCCAAAAACATTTCTTAAAGTCATTCTTTTGGCACCTCATAGACTCTTTTCAGAAAAGAAAATTTGCTCAGGGCAGCTTTTTTTGATTTTGAAGTCAGTTCTCAAATATGAAAGCAGCTGCAGGCCCAGGGAGGCAGTTTTTCTTCTGGCTGGATTTGCAGCATGTGTTTTAATGTCTTGCTACATTGAAAAGGCATAGGAGAAAGTCACAGATGCAATGCTCATGAATGGTTTCCAGCCAGCAGAGAATAAATAGATTTCAGGGGAGAGGGAGTATTGGGAAAGCACCAGTGTTCACCATATTGCTTTCTGTTCAGAAGACCACCATGCCCAAGTCATTCTTCTGGAATTCTGCTCTCTTAATTTCCTTATATTGAGTGGGAATTTTTATAAGGAATAAAATGAGCTTAAAAGTGTGCACCATTTCAGAAATAAAATCAGGTTTGGAACTGAATGTCAAAGGAGTAGATGAGGACTTGCATTTCACAAAAAAGTTTCCCATTTTTTTTCAGTCCACTTCAGAAAAAGCTAGTCTGAGAAGTAATTGACAATGTCAGAATGGCTGGAACAGTTGGTGAAAAGTGTTAGTCCTTAAAATTTACAAAATGGAAAACAAGAGAGGTTAATTCTCTGCTGTTAGCAAATGTAAGAACTTACTTATTACTGCTGTCAGCATTTGGAATTTGCATATATTGGTAAGGTTTAGAAAATTTCATAAGATATATGGAAATAGTTCTTCTAGCTAATAAATTTGGAATCCTAGAGAACTGAGAATTTGCATTGGTTTCAAAATGTTTTCTTAAAAATAATATTTCATATGTAATTTGATGTTAAATTAACTGGATTTTGAGAGTATTTCCTCTTTCTTTCTTTCTTTTTTTTTTTTTTTTTTTGCTGGATGAATTCTTTCATTAATGGTGTACAGAGCCCCACTCCCCCCCCCGACCCCTCCACTTCTGTCCTCCTTGTTAAGTGGAGAGTGTTTTAGGGGGCAGATTTCTGTTTTGTATTCAAAGATTACCCATTGAAGGCATCAAGTGTAGGCAATTTTTGAGAATATATAGGGTATCTTCAAATAGGTCCCCCAAATCCTGGAAAGTTCTAGAACTTTGTATTTTCAATTCTGAATCTGGTGGATAACTTCCTATAAATGTACATATATCTGAGGGTGGGGCTGCCATTCCTTGTCTCAGTATTTTCAGGGAGGACCACGGAGTGAAACATGAGGAAGGGGTTTCTATTTGGGGGAGAACTTCTGAAAACTTATGAAACACATGTAAAGTCAATAACGCTGCTTATGGTGATAGGGGACCTGCATGGACTGTGGGAAGGCTTGGACTTTGGTTTTTGGCTTCCCTCTTAATTGTGCCAAGGTGTTCCACTTTATGGCTTAAATCATGTCCTATCGTGTATAATTTCTTACTTTTTACACACCTCTTGGCAAGAACATAGTTTATTTTAAGAGTTACTGGTTTGTAAGTGCAAGCTTAGTAGTTTTATAGGCTTTCTTTTTTTGGGGGGGAGGGTGAGGGTATAATCCATGAATAAGGTGTAAATTTTTGGCCTTTTTGATCCACTAAGCCCCTTCTCCATGAATCAATGGCAAACTGTAATGAGAACACTAACCACAAACGAATGAGAATTTTCTCTGCCATATGAACGTAGAAAAGTTAGCCAAGTGAGCCTGACTTGCAGTGCAAAGCAGTTTGCAAACTTCAAGGCAGTTTTGGGGTAATTCGGGCTCATGTAGAACTACTTCAGAATCAGAATCTATGTGAAACATGTGCTCATTTTTTTAGTTTTAGGTTAAAAATTAGAAAACCACAAAGTCATGTTAGAATTGTTTAGTGACATTCAAGATTGTTCTTCAAAGATGATGAAAAAGGTTGAACTTGAAAATTATCAATGGTGGACACTTTGTACCTAGGGCCCTCGAGTAGTACCACTAGAAAATATGCAGATAACTCCATATTCAAGTGACACATTTTTCCATTTCTCGTTGGCATTCATTTTGGAGCCAGCCTCACAGACTCTGCTTGTCAGTGACAATGCTAATTTTTCTTATTAATTGAAGGTTATAGGGAAATAAGAAGCAATCTCTGAGGTGGAACAAATCAGTTTGTGTGTGTATATGTTTGCATGTGTAGTCATAGGCCTGAATAGTAGCCACTAAATATTTGGTCTACTTCTGTTGTATTACACAATTAATGTGTGATAATGCTAAGGAAACTGGTTCCTAATACTTCTTACTCATGTTCAGAGGCTAACAGTTGGTTTCTCAAAGCACTATTGGGGTGTTATAAGTAAAAATGTATTTGCCTCTCCTAAGGCTGGAGAAGAGTTAGGCCTGGCATGAGTGAATTCAGGGACTCTTTGGCTCTAAACCCATTGTCATTCTAGGTTTTCTAAACTGCCTTTCCCCCCACCACTCCTATCTCTAAATCAACTTCCTCAAGTAGATCCTTATGAAAGGATCCCCTCCTACCCCAGAAATGTAGAACATTTATTATGCATAGTTTCTCCTGTTTCCTCTGAAATGCAGTTCTTTCTCATGTAGAGTATCTAGTGCCAGAAAGTAAGAAATACTGTGCTTTTCACAGTGCATGCATTCTGTCAATCAAACCCAAATAACCACCTCAATAACCCGTAATTATCACTGACTGTATAGTTCACACCTAACGTGTAATCATCACAGACACTGGTTTCATAATTAGCCCCTGACTAACCTGAAGGAGAAGTATAACAATGGAGAGGGGTGTGTCCTGTAGACCAGTTGCCAACGCTACAGGCAAGTTGATCCACCCTTCCTTGGTCCAGAGAGGAAGGTTCTAATTCTTCGCATCTCCCACTAGTAAAACATGCATCTGCAAGTGTTCAGATAGATCATGACTGTTTTAGTGCCTAAAGAATAGTCATCTTAGGTTGTTCTTTGGGGAGAGACCATTCCCACAGTGCAAAGTTAATGCAGCAAATCACAGGATGTGTAGCCAACTTGGAAGTGAAAATAAAGGAATTTAACTTGTAAATTCTTGGTTCCTTTAGAGTGACAAGTTAATTTTAAATGTGTAGACATCATCTTGGACAAGGGAGACCAAAAGCTTTCCCCAGAGCCACCCATGGTTCAATCACTTCTAATGGTGGGTAGACTCAGATTGAAATAGTTTTGCCTTGGTGACCATCAGCCTAGGGAGTGCTGGGCTGATAAGGAGGCTGTGGAGAAAGGCTGTGGAGGTTAATGGCCGGTGATGACTACCCCAGGTGATCCAACCTTTGACATCATTGCTCAAGGCTTCTTGTCTCCAGCAACTCATTCCTGCAGAGCAGGAGTCTAGGTTTCCCCAAGGGGCCTCCCGTCTCCATCCTACTCTTCTAGGCTGCTCCTTCTTCTAAATATAAATGTCATTCTTTGCCTTTCTCCTTCTTCCTCTCATTAATTTATCCTCCCATCCAATGTATATTTGCTCAATGAGGCCTGTGCTAGGCAGTGGGGACATAAAGATGACAGAGCACAGCCTCTGCCCTCAAAGAGTCCCTGTGGGGAACAGAGTTGTGTGTCCAGTAATGTCCACATACAATAGAAAACATATAAAGAAGACATTCACCGAGGACCTTGGAGGCACAGCAGGGAAATGACAACTTTTCCTGGGAGAGTTGAGAGAAGGTAGATTGGTAGAAGAGTTGATGTTTGAGGTGGGTCATGTAGAGGAGTAGAAGTATGTTGGGAAGAAAAGGAGGAAAATTAAAGTGTTCACTTGGCAAAGTTTAGATTTTATTGGGTAGACAACACAAATCCATTTTTAGCAGTGAGGGTACATGATCAGACTATTAGAAAGACAACTCTAGCAGTAGTTTAGAGGGCACCTTATCGGACTCTAAGGATGACACTGAGAAGGAAGATGTAATAGTCTGGCAGGCAAAAATGAGGGCCTGAAGTAGGGTTATAATTCTATGTGGATATGAGAGGTGAATAAGAGGTTTCTCAGAGGTGGAATTGACGGATATTGATGATGGATGGGATTTGGGACTCCATGGCTTTTAATTCATGTGTCTGGGTAGATATTGTACTTATTCATTCATTCACCAAATACTTATTAAGTACCTGACATGTGTAACACATAAAGATAATCCTGATGAAATTACTTTCCTCAAGGCCAGAAGTTCTTAATTTTAGATGGGCAAATAATCATCTGGGAGATTTTAAATATCCCAATGCCCAGACTGCAACTCAGACCAATTAAGTTATATTCTCCGGGAGTAGTTGGAGTGTTGGGGAGTGGGCTCTAGCTTTCGTGGTTTTAAAAGTTCCTCCGTGTAGCCAGTATAGTTACAAAGTGTAGGCAGGGCTCCATGGACTCACAAGCTAGTCAGTCAACGTAATGTTGCACAGACTGTGATAAGAGCTCTAACAGGAAGTGAGACATGGTCCCCTGGCAGTAGAGAGAAGGGCCATCTAGCTCTGCTTTCCAGCTCAGGGTGGCCATCGTAGAGGAGACACTGCTTTAGCTGAGCCTGGGAGAATGGGTAGGTGTTTCCAGGAGTTGAAGATGGGGCAGACATTCTACTCCAGGGTGCAGCCCCTGTAAAGGAATGTGCTAATATGGAGACCAGCTGAGGAGGAGCAGGGTGAGGGAAGAGGAAGGAAACAGTACATTCCACTTTTGGAAGGTGACAGGCTCATGGAACGTCCAGATAGAAATATCAGAATCAGTTGGATATGTGAACCTGGAGTTGAGAAGAAGTGAGGTCTGGAGATACAGATTTAGGAGTCCTGGGTTGATAGTTGAAGTAATGGGAGTGTATAAGATAATTCTAAAACACTGTAGAGATGCAGCCCTTATGAGCATGGACACCGATTGGGGCCAGCCTCAGAAGAAGAGCCCTGCTAGGGTAAAGAAACAGGGAGGAAGTGCCTTCATCTACGAAGATGGCTTCCATTCTGCAGCCTTGTTCACTGCCCTGTGATTAATTCCGGTCTGGTCATTGTCAGACATTAACAGTTGCATAATTTTCAAGTTCTCGGTATCCTTGTTAATGGGGAAATAGCCAGCAAAAGCCACTCACTTATTATTACTATCATTTCCATTATGAAAACAGCATCATTTGTTCAGACAAAGTTTTACCGTTTTACAAGATATGGTGGGCGTATACCTTCCTTGCCTTTAGGGGCTCATAAATGTCAAGCCATAAGTATAAACAGGCTCCTTAACCACTAATTGAGAAAGTGGAAGCCACTCAAAGTATAAAGTATCTCTTTTCTTAAAACTTTGTCTTCATTTCCAGTCTTTCTTTCCATAGGCAGGGAGTCTTTAGTTACTGTTTATGGAAATGAATTTGAAAGAGTAAATGGAGGAGGAGAAAGAGTGGAGTTAAGAAGGAGAGTATATTTTTGAGTATAGCAGGTACTCTTTTTCATTACTTTAACATGCATTTGTTAAACACTGACTATTTGGTCACTAGTATAAATTCCTTGGTGACAGAGAAGTAATTTATGCTCCCTACTGACTCCCTAGTCCAATGCCTGGCACATAGTTTATGCTCAACAAATGTTAGTTAAATAAATGAACAGCAACAACAAAAAAATGCAAGCTGGCCTGGTCTCTACTTTGACCAAAATGGGAAAGTCAAATCCAACACAGAGCTTGCTGTCAAGCATTTTACAGTATAATGAGGATGGGGGAATTAAGAAGTCCCCAGATTGCTATAATACAAATTGGAGCATAATGAAATTCTTGGGGTTGATACAAACTCACATAGGGGGATTCAGAGAAGGGCAAGTGTTTATTTGAGTGGTAGGTGTGGGGGGAAAATCAATAAATACATGATGGGGGGAAGTATTTAAGGTGGTACTTAAAGGTGAATAAGATTTAGGCAAGTAGGAATAAATTGGGAGGATGTATCTTTAATAACGGCAAACTGCAGCATATTCAGAAAAGAGTAGGTACATGAGAAACTTTGTGGGAGTTAAGGCTGAAGAGATAGGTTAGGGGCCATGGGTTACGGAAAACTACCTGCTTTCCCTGACCACACGATGCTCTTCATGGCTTGAGCAGACCTCAACCCTGAGCTCCTCTATGTCTTGTGCAGGTAAAAGCATGTCCCAGAGAGATGAGTCACCCAACCCCAAATGGGGTGAACAAGCAAAGAGGGAACTTGCATAGTAATCCCTTCATCCTTCTTACCAAAGTGCCCTTTCCCTCTCCCCTGCCAGTCCAGTGGATCCCTGAGGAAAACTGAGTGGGCATTCATCTGGGGGAGGAGGGAGGAAGGATGGAAGGGTGAAGTTTGTGGGCTAACATGTACATAGCACTACTCTTCAATATTGTGAGTTTCTGGAGGATCAAGATGGTCTCCTTTAGCTTCGCATCTCCCACTAGAGTCTAACATATAAAAGAGCTTCACTATATATTTGTTGAATGAATATATGCAACTAAAGTTCAATAAACTTTTATGTTATAGTTTTGGAGTCCACTTATAATGTAACAAGGTTAAATGGGACTTCTGTTAGACAGATACAGGATTCATTTCTGAGAAGTAAAGATGCTGAAAAGTTTGGCCAGGGTGCTCTACAATGCCTGTGTGGCATAAAACACCACCAGGTATGACTCTGTGGGTATGAGCCAGGCACTGCTCTAGGTTTCATGTTCTTCTTAGTCATCCTGAAAAGCATCTCAGTGATGATTAATTTACCACAGTTCACCTAAAAACTTTAATTACATTTTCAAAATTGTTATAATTTGCTCAACATCTCTTCAAAGCTGATCTCACCTGTTTTAAAAATTAAAGTTTCTATTAATAAATATGAGGACTTAAGTTTTCAATGTTTTACCTATGAGTAGTTATAACTTCTCTTACATATTATCAAGTATGATTTTTAGTAATAGTATTTTAATTATTTTAAACTTGAACTCAGGCATTTAGATAGTGTAAGAACTTTCATTAATTATGTTGAAACTCATTCACCCTGAGTGCCAGATTGGGTAAAATATGACCCACTCATCCCTCTTCTGGGTATCTACCCAAAAATCTGAAAACTTTTATCCATAAAGACACATGAGTATGTACCTCTATGTTCATTGTAGCATTAGTCACAGTGGCCAAGACATGGAAACAACCAAAGTGTCCTTTGATAGATGATTGAATAAAGAAGAGGTGGTACATAATTCATACAATAGAGTATTATTCAGGTGAAATACTGCCATTTGCAACAACATGGATGGATCTTTAGATCATCATGCTAAGTGAAATAAGTCAGACAGAAAAAGTCAAGAACCATATGATTTCACTCGTATGTGGGATATAAAACTGAAAGCAACAAACAAACAAGACAAAACTAAAACTTCAACTAGACACAGACAATAGTGGTTACCAGAGGGGAAGGGGGTGGTAGAAGAGGGTAAAGGGGGTCAAATATTTGGTAATGGAGGGAGAACTGACTGGGTGTTGAACACACAATGTGATATATAGATGATGTATTATGGAATTATACATTTGAAACCTATATAATTTTACTAACCAATGTTGCCCCAATAAATTTAATAAAAATTATAAAAAGTTATGAGTATTTAAAATACATATGTTAAGCACATTTCTACCCTAAGTATGGCCAGGCATAATCTGCTTAAGTAGGATGATAAAACAAACTGATTTTGGCGTGTGCTTTGGCATTCTGAATACTAACACTCAAGGTGGAAACAAATGAGTTCTTTTTCCTGGGAAAGCATATCCAGGCCATTTGAGTTCCAGGGTTTCCACTCTTAGGCATGGCGTGCCCTTCAGGGCTGTCAGTGCAGACAGAGTGGCTGGGAAGGCCTGTTTCACGATCCTTAGTCTGGGCCTCCCCCAGGCTTCCATCTCAGGCCCCTTGAAGGATGGCACAGGCTGGACCTGGAGACTTGGGAGCATTTCTCCCAAGGAAGCACTGTAGTCACACGTGGCCTAAATAGCAGACCCCTCATGCATATGAAGGGAGCTGAGGCCTGTTTCCTCCCTCCCACTAACACCCTTCCACCACCTTAAGGGAGCTGGTGATTAAGATTTGGCCCCTGATTTAAGTAAGATTGCTAATCCCTCTGATACAGAATTTGCTTTTCCTTCATCCTTATTCTGTGGAATAACATTTTATTTCTTTTAAATCATATAATGATTTTAAAGTCAGGTTGACCTCCCCAGCCATCGCAAATAATAGCTCTTGTTAAAATTTAATAAGTCAGATGAATTATTTATTCCCTTTACCGAAGAGAAAATGCATTCACAACTTTAGTTGAAGTCTTCTGTTCTTTTGGTATTGTCTCTGGAGGGCTTTGAACTTTTCTTTCCAAAATTACCCTAGAATTAAAGGTAGAAATCCACCTAAAGGTAGAGGAAGCCCCACATTTCCTGAGGAGAAATGGGAACAGACTGGAATCCTCTGTCTCCAAGATGAGACCCGTGAAGATCTGCTGATACGGTTTGCTTTATGGCACAAGGCGCTTTTCAGAGCTTGTGTTTCTGTTAATGCTATTCTAGGGTACAGATTTATTTGTGAATGTTTTCATTGGATTCTCCCGAGAGCCATTTGATAATTTTAAAAGTACCAACATTTCTGTGGTTATAAAACAAGTGTCTGAATGTTTATCAGTTAATTTTCTTGGTGTTATTTTTACTCTCTTTCCTAACCCCATTTCCCCCTTAATTCAGAAATGGAATTTAAAAATCTCATAATCAAGTATTTATTATTAAATATAAAAGGAATACTAGCAAAACAAACATCTTGAAAATGTCTCCCAAATCTGACCCAAATCATTTAAGTAATGTGGATGACAAATGGACTCTTAACTCAGATTTCTTAACAGCAAAACGTATAGTGCATCATTTCCAGGAGAAAGGTTTTGAATCTAATTTTATATGGATGAGGCAACTGAGATTTGGGGGAGATCAACTGGTTTGCCTAAGGAGACTACAGATAGAGTTGTTGAATTTTCTTTTGTGTTTTTCTTTTTCTACTAGGCTCCAGATGGAAAAGAACACATAGGCCTTCTCATTTTTCACCGATGAACACTTTCCTCTATTATAATTCACGATTATTTCTGGTTCCCTTCCTTCCTACCACATGCACAGAGGGATTTCCCTGCCCTTACCTTTAAATCTGAGTCCCTTAGAAACTCCTCTTGTCCCATTTAGAGGTCATTGCATCCAAATATGCTGTTCTGCTGCTTTGTTTCGTTAGTGACAAACAGTCTGTGTAGGTGTCACAGGAATATGTTTCTCAAAATTATAACTTCCCTTTTATATCAAGGGGGCTGGCTGGAAGGCATTTTAGAAAACTTTTCCAAATTGGTTACAGTGGTGTTCATAAAGATCACTAAGTAGATCTATTATTGCTTCTTGGACTCTTTCCCCATTAATAAGAAAAGACTTCCACTCACTTCTGTTTGTCATTTATGACAATAGCAGACTCTTGGTGAGGAGAAATGTGACTTTCTGCTTTTAGGCTTAGGACTAATGAGCCCTTCCTTAAACTTTGCCTCTTGAGTTTCCTGATGCATGTTTTTCCCTCCTGGAGAATATTTCAACAGTGTTCTGGGTTTTGTTTTGTTGTTTTGTTGTTGTTGTTTTGTGAGAGGACAGCTTGAGTGTTCATGTGACTGGCCCGCTAAGGCCACAGTGCATATTTTAGTGACAACTCCCAGTGTCCAGTTTCCTGCCACTGGCCTAAAACAACACTGATTTTCATTTTGGGGTTAGAGCTTCTCTCTGGGATTGTGGCACATTTCTGAGCCATGGAATTCATGTTCACTAAAGGAGAAATTCTCCTCCCCCCGGGGGAGGCTCTGGACTGTATCTCTGTCAGTCAGTGTTTGCTGATTTTAATCATGATGTTCCTGCCAGGAGGTTTCTGTGGGTGTCCTGGAGAGATATTGGAAATCCTCCCAGGTACTCACTGTGACTTGCTTCTGAGAGTCGCCCTGAGGAGAAACGGGGCTCCTCTGTGGTGGACACTGACTTGTGCTATCAGTAAGCTCTCCCGGTACTTCCACTGCCTCAAAGCCTCTCTGAGGAGCTGTCCTTCCCCCTGGTCTGCGTGCCATCGCTGGTGACCCTAGGGGTGGGCATAGGCCTAGGCCGAAGCCAGCCAGCAACTCCCAGCCTGGACGTTATGAGGGCTGCTTCTGGGACGAGCTGTGAGGCAAAGACAGTCAATGAGACACACGGAGAGCTTTCTCCAGCCTCTGGGTAGATGCACAGGCACTGTCCCCTTGCAGTTGTGAGGAGGGGAGGCAGAGCTATGGCCGGCAGGCATCCTGCATGCAGAGGAGGCTGAACTTGGAGCAGTGCCAAGCAAGCCACACTGAGGGATAAATTGGCCCCTGATGACATCGTTTGAGCTTTGAATCAAGCTATGTGAAAGTGCGCTTCTCTATTACACCAACAAATAAGTGATCTTTTCTTAAAGTATTTGGAATGGGTGGTTTGGTCTCCTGTAGCCAGAGCCTTGGCTGATGGATTCAGTGTGATAGTCAAGAAGTAACGTGTGTGTGTGTGTGTGTGTGTGTGTGTGTGTGTGTGTTTCTGTTCTTCAGGAATAGCAAAAAGATGAGGAACTCACTCATTCCAGAAATGCTCATCAGCAGATTAAAATTTTATTTAGAATTACAGAATTAGTAAATTTTTAAAAAACCATGTGAGAAAACAGAAAATAGGAAAAAAAAAAAAGACTTCTAGATACAAAGATCAGTTAAAATGACAGCAACAGATCAGCTTTCATATATTTGTATCATTTAGTTACTCTTACCCACAGGCTATTCCAGATCATTTCCTCAATTTGACCCTATGTCAGCGATTAAATAACTTGGTACAAAATACAGTTTGGTGTATTAAATGGACTTTGTTTTAAAATGTGGTTAGTTCTTTAACCTTGGGCAGTTTTCTTCACCTCAATATTTTAGGGACATTGTCTAGGACACAGTGCATGTAAGTGCCTGGAGTGGGACCTGGAATAAAGTAGGTGTCAAAGGGAAGAGTAGCTGCTACTTATTATCACTACTCTGCCTCTGGCCACTTGCTAGAAACCCGAGTATCCCTCCACGTGCCCTGCTCGCACCCGTCCTGCTCAGGGGGCCATCTCTGGCCTCAGCCTCCTTCCTCTGTCCTTCGTCTCTCCTGACGATGCGGGATTTTAGTTGCCTTTCACATTGATTATAACTACCCACAAAGTGGTCACTCCCGGAAATTCTGCATTTATCCTCACGAGTGTTCTCTGGGCTTCTGATTTTTATTATGAGGAAGAACGTAAAACATAGTTACTTAAGGCAGAACTCAGTGACAAAACAACAGCGATGGATTGTAACTCTGCTCTGTGCAAACAAGTTTGTCCATAATCCTCAGGTTATTTCCTGCTGAATAATAGTAAAACATCTGAAATCTTGCAATGGTTTTCAAATATTATTTTATTATAAATTACCCCAAGGATGGCAAATATAAGACGTCAGTGGGGCCATTCCCCAGTCGCCTGTGAATCTGAGCCTTGTTTCTCCAGAGCCTCACCTTGGCCTGAGTTCTGCTCGTCCCAAAATCCCCAGCAGGCACCAATAACAGGATGTTAGTGCTTGAGTTGAAAACATTTCCCTTCCCCTTCATCCCTGGGCTTCTGCATTTTGAAACTGTATTATTGAAGGTGCCTATATAGTTTGAGGTGTTTTACATTTTTCCTTTTAATTCTCTACATGCTTTGGATTTTAATAGGAGGAAGAATTATTTGTATAGCCACAAAGCTGGAAGCATCTGGTCCTATGACTTAGGTTCCTCTCTTAGTGGAACTTTCTGGGATTGCTTTCTATCTTAGGCCAACATCTGAGAACAATGGAAACAAGCCATACCAAATAGGTTAAAAAAGAAAAAAAAAAAGAATATAAATGTAAAAAGCAGTAGAGGCAGATAAGAAGCCGACAGAAGACAATCAGAGAGCAGATGGCATAACTCCAAATCCTAGATTCAGTTTGGATTTATGAATAAACATGTCTTGAGACACCTGCTAAGTGAAGCACTGGGATGCAGAAGTAAATAAGAATAGTTCTTGCCTTTGAGGAGCTCAGAGTCTGATTGGGAAGACGGATGTGTAGAACAAAGCTCACAATTACCAGGCACTGTGGCAAAGGCTATAGTGTGGATGAGGTGAGTGAGATTGTAGCACTGAGTGTCTGAGTTTGGCTTAATGACACGCAGTCAAGGGGCCCCTGCTGATGTTGCCTCACATTGCTTGTTTCAAAGGCCCGAGTTTGGGTATTAACAACTAGGGGAGTTGTTACTTGACTTGTTCTTAGCCTGTGTGAAGCCCTAGTGTTCCTGACAAGTCTGAGGAACCAAGTGTGGTGATGAAACATTAAAAAACACAGGCTCTGGAATCAGACAGTCAGTCCTAGCTTTGAATCCTGACCTGTTGCTTGCTTGCTGCTGTGTGACCTTGGGAAGGATAATGACCACTCTGAGCTCCAATGTTATGATTTAGTGAGTTCTTGTGGCAATTAAAATACAGAATGTCTCTGAAGTACCTGGAACACATCAAGAGATAAGTAAATAAAGAATTATTGTTGGTTAATTTTATTGTCATTATCATCAGTCAATACTGTTGAACCCTGCTTCAACACTCGTGTTTTATTTTTCCCCTTCCAATTGGAAGTTTATTGCTTCAAATTGTACAGAAAAAAATTGGACTCAACTTAGGACAAAAAGACAAGGACTGAAGATTTTGGTGATGGTTGAGGGAGGTGTCTGGACTTTGTGTTCAGGGTGGAGAGCTAGGAGCTGAGAGATAAAGATTCTGATTGAAGAAGAACGGAGTTGAGAACAGTGGAGGTCCAGAGAAGGCTGACCTGAGCATGGGGTTAGGGGACGAAGGAAAATGCCATGGAGAAAAGTATGGCTCCTAACTGTTCTCCAGAGGGCCAGAGAAAACTATCTTAGAGTTTGGAGACAGTTTTGTTGATGTGTTGACAGCTAAGGTTAGAGTGGCATTTCCTTCTGAAAATCCCAAGTGTATAAAAAATGAGCTTTTGCCGAATATTTCAGTTTAACTTCTTCCTGCATAACTGAAGTGTGTGTGTGTGTGTGTGTGTGTGTGTGCGCACGCGCGTGTTTGTGTGTGTGTGTGAGTGTGTGATGTTTGGTTTTTAGCAGTTATGTGGAGTCAGCTGTATACTAAAGAAGGGATACAGTTTATACTCTTCTTGCTCCCCTATAATATGCACCACTTCCTGAAAGGACAGAAGAAATGATGCACCAGAGAGCAGATAACCACAACAATAGTTTTATATTTGTTTTATGAACAAGCAGTACACAGAGTCCAGCACATTTGGTTGATGGGGAGAGCAAATGTGGCAGAGGTGGCTATAATGCAGTGATCTCAGAATTTGGCACCTTTTCCTACCTGGTGACAATTTGGGGTTGGGTAAAAATTCTGACAAATAAGGACAGATGGCCACTAAAAGCTGTCTAGAATCTCAAAAATTCCACATACGTGATGTGAGGAAGCATCAAGCAGGGACATCTTTACTTACACAAACTTTAGCTATAAAAATACCAATTTATCAAATAAGTCAATTGGTGGGAATGTAAAAATGCTAGTTAACATTTGATCATCTGTTTTAATAAATAAATCTTTGACTTTGGTATTATTATTCCATTTTACAAGCTCAGAGGTTTGGGGTCGCTTGCCCAAAGTCACCATCTGGTCAGTCACCAAGGTTGATTAGAACTAGGTCTGACACGATGGAACAAACTCTCAACCACTCAGCTGTGCTGCCTTAAAAATGATTCACCATAGTAGTTGTTAAACAAACAAACACACAACAAATGAGGTGGTAGTGGAAATAAGGTCAAAACATATCTGTTAAAGATCATATCTATTGTATAAAACAAAAGCCACACTTTCTAAAGTGTATGCTTTTGTTGAGACATATGGATGAAGGGCTAATTTTAGTCATTCATTTGATCTTGTCTGAACAGTAATGTTTTAGTTGTGTTTCTCTGTTTGTATAAAGTTCATTTGCATAACTCAGGTCATAGTGACTTTATGTGGCAGGGGCTAAGCAAAAACTCTTTCTTCTGGGTGACTTAATCAATGGGAATGCCATTCTCAGGCAAACTCACCAGATGTAAGGTTCTACCTCCTGGGAGCAGGTAAATATGGTAACCCCCAGATTTTCATTGTACCAAGTGTGAGAGGAAGCAGTGCATATTATAGGGGAACAAGAAGAATTTTGAAAAAGAGGATTTATATCATCTATTAATAATCTCTTTAAAAAGTCTGTCTTAGTAGAGCAAAGTTTTCTTTTAAAAAAACCACAGAACTCTAGGATAGGAGCACATGTGTGTCCTAGATCCTTCTTAAATACACTGAATTTGCAGAATGTCTGTCTCTTCAGTAAGTTTCTGAAGCATTGGTCAGTTGTGAGGAATGGTAGGCAGTTGATACCATGTAACACTTTCGGGTTCCAACAGTCCCCAAAGATATGGGATGTAGACAGGATTCAGGACCTGCAGCAAGGAGGTGCGCGAGGCTGGAGTCATGGGCGCCGTTGCTCTCTCCTCGCTTCTCCTAAACTTCTTGACAAGACCTAGCTTTTGTGACCACACAGCCAGAACCATGGATAATAGCAGCAAGGAGCCTGTTCTCAGGCTTGGATTTGAGCCCAGGGCTGAAGAAGTGAAGCGATCTACAAGAAGCACCACCCTTGTATTTTCAGAGAATTCTGGGGGACGGCTGGGGACCCAGGGCAGGGACTCCGGAGCAGCCATTGCATATGCTGTCTTACAGAAGCTGCCTTCCTGCCACGTCTTTTCCCCAAACGAACCCCCCAAGTGAGAGGTAAGCCACAAATATAATGGATTCTTTAAGAACCTTATGTGTCCTTTGCCCCTCCTCTATGGTAATACATAGAACATGTCATCAGTTTAGTGTAGATGTAAAAAAGTCTTAAAGCAACCCTTTTCCTTGTTTGCTCTGGTTATATATTAATACCTAATTCTTAGATATCCCAGGGTTGGCGTGTGTGTGTGTGTATAGATGCATATACATATAAATGTAATTTCATTCAACCCTCATAACTTTATAAAATAATATACCTATATAATACATATTTAAATATATAATAACTTTATAAAATAGCACATCTATTTTATTAAACAGGAAACCGAGACTCAGAATAATTGACTGGCAAGCCTAAAATGTTGGAGCTAACGAGATACACAGTCTGGATAAGAACACAGGGCTTCTGATTGCAAGTCCAGGGTCCTTTGACTCCCCCATAGTTTGGTCTCAACATGAAGCCCGCTGACTGCCCCAGGCACGTTTCAGTCAGGGCTTTCCTGGGATATTTAACCACCTGCCACAAGTCATCAAAATAAGAAAGAGAGAGTGCCACAACAACACATGCAGAAAGCATCCCCCACAGCCACGGTGTCTGATTTCACTGTGCTTGACTTCATTTTTATAGGACTTGGGTTAGGCTTTCTTTGGCTAACCTTCCACAGTCAGGGAGTTTAATCAACTGTTCAACAGCATAGGAGGTAGTGTGGTGTGGTGGAAAGAGTGGGGAGTTTGCTTCTAAACTGACCGGGGTTTGAAGCCTGGCTCTAGCACGTATGTGACACTTAGGCGTCTTTTGCAAATTACTTTGTGAGCTTGATTTCCTGTGTGTGAAGTGAGGATGACACTGCCTTTCAGAGTTATGGTAAGGTGCTTGGTGTAGTGACAGGGGATTCATTGGTGCTATTATTACTGTTACCGGAGGCCCAAGTGGCCCAAGAAGTGGAGGGAGGTACCTGCAGAGCCATTGCCTAAGGGCTCAATGACTAGTTATTTGGGATCCAGAATATCAAGGATCTGAGTGTTTCTTCTGTCCCTCCTCACCTGCGAAACCTCCAGCTCTCTCTGCCCACCTTTCCCTTTTGCTAGCTAGGTTATTGCAGAGATGAAATAGCTGTGAGGCTCTGAAGAGGTTTTCAGAGGTCCCGAGCTGCTGCGGAGCTCCCGGTGGTTGCCTCTAAAACTGTCTTATCTACAATGCGCGCTTCGCCTGTGTGGGCATTCAGGGAACCCATAGCTACCCTGGGAGGATTTGGGCAGTGGCTATGGGCACCACAGACCAGTGTTACTGCAGTAAAAACAGGACTTCCAGTCACCCCACCACCTCTTGTGACTCACCGTGGGGAACCAGCTTCAACGTTATCCTGGTGTACTGTGGCTGGCAGACAGCAGAGGGCACCTCTCGCATGTGCTGGGAAAGCAAACAGACCCTTGAGACACACAGATGTGAAATAATGCATCCCCCCCACCCCTCCAACACCGCCCAGTGGTGGCCACACCCACTGCCGCGCCCTCCACTTATCTTCTTATTTTAAAACATTGCATTTGTTTCACCAGCGTTTGTTTCTGACCCCACCACCTCTCATGTCTGCTGGGGACAGCCCGTGGGTCTTTCACAACTTCTGAGTGCAGAGAGAGCTTTGGAGTCAGAGGGGGTGGTTCGCCCGGAAAGCTTGGGGACTGCCTGCAGTAACTCCTCCCGGCCTTTGTTGAGAGAGGCCTTCCAGTCGTGTGTGGATCTTTGGTTTATTAAATCTGATGAGTTCTATATTTCTGCCACATGTCACAGATCACCCACGTTGACTGAGCCCTGCCAGAGCTGGGCTGCTGTTACTCTGAAACGAAGCCAGATTTTTTAAGTGGGTGGGGGTAATTTCAGTTTGGTGCAATAAATTATATGGTTCTGCCTGATTTGCTTTGCTCTGGGCTGGGAGAACTCATGATGGAACATATCTTGTAATGTGTGTGTATGGGGTGGTGGAACAGAAGTGAGGGGGTGCGGGGAAGGCAGAGGGAATCATACTTTTCTGTAGTGAATGCCCTGAAGAGTAGACACAAACTAGCCCCTGGCTTTTCTTTTCCATCCTCTTACCCAACTCAGCGCCTCTTTTCTATTTTCATGCTTTCAGAACTTGGGGCCGGCTTTCTAAATTTCCAGGAAGAAATTTGGGGACTCAAGTTACCCATGAAATGTAACAGAATTCCTTGTACTCCTGTTCACTTCTCTGTCACAGAAGGAAGCCTTGGGGACTTAGAATACCAAGAAATAGGCCCTTTTGAAGTTCAGTTTTCTGTTAATGAGGCTGTTGGGCTTCGAAAGAGGATGTTGGAGGTGGGGGATTACCATTGGTTCACCCCCACATTTAAATGTGGTTGGTTTTCTGGGAAGATGAGCATGAAACCACATAGATAAGAAAATAAGGTTAAACTTTATCTTTCTCTTAATTATATGGGGGATTCCAATCAGCTGGACTTTGGGGGCAGGGGACTAGTATATGAAACATGTTATGGAAGAGTAGAGAGAGGACTAAAGTTGGAACTCTGCTTTCAAATCCTGACTGCACCAATTGCTAATCTCTCGAAGACTCACTTTGTTAATCTGTAAAAAAAAGGGGAATAAAGGTGAGAACACGTGGGTGAGTTCTGTGATGTCCAGAAAACTCAATAAACATGTATACTTTCAACACGGTACTGCGGGCAGATTCAGGCTGTTGTCAGGGACCCAGATCCATTTGTCTTCTGTGACTGTGAAGGTGAACCTCTGCGAAGTCAGACCCAACAGGGAGCCTTTCCTGGCCTTGAAGTTCAGTAGAAAAGCCCACAGAGCTAAGAGGATTTTTGTAGAGAAACGTAGAATCACATTTGGAAGACACTCTGTATTTATAAATGTGCGCTTCGTTTATTTCCAAAACAAATAGATTTAATAAGCCCAAGATTGTATTTCTTATTTAGGATCATTGTGCGTATAATTCCAGGTTTGGAACCTTACAAATAAAGCTTAAAACATTTCAGTGAGATCCAAAAAGCATCAGAAGAATTTATAAGTGAATAAAACACTTTTTTCCAAGTTCAGGGAATTTTGAGATACATATTTTGTAAAAATTTACTTCGAAAATCATATTATTGGAAAATCTTAGCTGACCAGAGTAGTAAAAACTTTTTTTTTTTTTTCATTGTAACATTCATTTGCATTTGTACCCACATGAGACTGAGTTGAGTTGATGGTGGCTGTATCAGGACGACAGAAGGAAATCTTGGCTTTCTTCTTCACTATTACGTGATTTGTTGAAAGCTTGGACTTTGTTGAGAATCATTGCTCTCCAAATACAAATGAATCCACGTTCTTCACTGATCTCTGTTTTGTTCTAGAGGGTAAGCTCTTTGCTCTCTGGGTAGCACCTGATTGCCTGTCTTAGGTTAAAAAATATTCTTAACATTTCTGCCTCTTCTGACCTTGTGGCTAAAAAGCTTCAGAAACAGTTTAACAAGCCATTGGATTAAAAAAATTACAATCTGTTGGCAATCAAGGGATTGAGCTGGGAGGACTTGTTTATGACCAGATGGGTTGCCCAATTGGAGAACCCTCTCTTTTGCTTACACCCATGTCCTTCTACACTCTACGCTTCCCAGCTGTCCCCCCACACCCAATCCTTTTCTCTTCCAAACCCGGGTACCAGTAAGCACTCTTTTTCTTCACGTTCTCTGGGCAGAGCCTTTCCCCTTTGAACACTCAAACTTCCCAAGATATATTATTACAGGATATTAACTAGCAATAGGGTTGATATCTGTTTCTGTCAGCTCTATCTTCTGCTTCCCTGACTACACAAAATGCACTTTTCCTTTTGAAACATTTCACAGGGATATTTTCTCCTCTGTTTGACCTACCAAAACACAAACCTTATTAAAGAAACGTATTCATTTAAAATCTCTTGAGTAGTAGATTTTGCCCTACAGAATCACACAGATTTTGCTAAATATTTCCAGAAGCACTTTACTATTGAATGCCACGTATATTTCTATTCAAAATTCCCCAAACTGCACTATTATTAGAACAAACATTTATGATTTTTAAAGCATTGGCAGAGAGTGAATGGGTGCTAAAAGTAAAGAATCCTTTTCAAAATGAGACAGAAAATTAGGCAGGCTTCGAAGACAATTGAAGACCCTACAGCCATCAAAATGAACTGGAACCTTTTGATAGCTCACTGCTTATTCTCATAGCCACTGGATTTACATTATGTAATTCTTTGGACTCTAAATTCTTTTACACTTTTCTATTTTCCACATCATTATAACTCATTACTTTTTGAGTTTCCTTTAAAAAAGTAATTTTTGAGACATTGCATATTCCACTGGGCAGGACTTGAAGTGGGCAAGAAGAGGCACAGGACTTCACCACCTCTGACCACATCCCTGCTCCATTTTTGAGAATTATTAGCCTTATTTTTGAAGTGGATCAGCAGTGAAGGCAAAAGAGAGATGGAGGTGCTGTGCCTCAGCGAGGTTGGCACCTTCATTAGCAGAATTAAAGCTGGAAATATAACTCACTATATTTTAACTATATTTTGTTTTCCATCTGTACATCATCCATCAGAGAACTTCCTTCCTGACCCTTACTTGTCCTTTCAATTCATTCCATACACACTTGGTGAGACTCTCAATGTTCACAGCACTGGTTTAGCCGTAGGGGGAAGCAAAGCCATAGAAAATAATCTTTCCCCTTCAGTTGCAATTAAGGAGAAAAGATACAGCATAGAATATATTAAGTAACAATGAAGCAATAAGAGAACAAATTAAAATATTAAATACAATAAGAGACACATCAGTGCATTTTCCAGAAGCTTAGAGGGAGGAGAGAGCACAAATATGGAAGCGGCAATTTGGTTGAGAGAACGAAAGGTAGAGAGTTGGTTTTACACACACACACACACACACACACACACACACACATACACACACACACACTTTCTGCCTTGCTCTGAGTCTTGGAAGGCTGACTTCCATGGACTGTGTCTGCGGATCCCTTGTACTCTGGCTTCCCATTGGTTCAACCAATGGGAGGCAACAGCAACAGCAAGTGAGGAGAGAGGCTGGAGCAGTTCTTCCTCGAAGTCCGCATGGCTTGGCTGTGGCTTTGGCAGCAGCTGCACAGTCCTGTCCACCTTTGGCCATAGCTTTTGTCAGGCAGCTCCTCTTCCAGGTTACACTCTTGCCGTGCAGGTGGAGGCAGTGACAGATCTCCTTTGTTGTAATTCCCTAAACACTGACCACACCTCTATAACGAGTCTCTTCATTTGCTAAGGCTTTGAGTGCCATCATCCGGCCCCCTGCTGAGGCTCTGCTTGACACTTGACTTGAGTTGCAATCAAACAGAATGCTTAGAGGCCTGAGAGCAAGAATAAGCGTGGGCAAATCCAGTCAGAGGGGTGGGAAGGGTTAAGTGAGACGGGGTATCACACAAGACACGTTTGGAGAAGATAGTTGAGGCCATGTAGGGAAAGACTCAAATACCAAGGTGTCTGAAGTCCTGTAAAATGGAGAAGTCACAGGATGTTTTTCGATAAAGAAGCATATGATAAACTAGTGTAGAAAAGTCAGTCTGGTGGTTGGATATGGCTTAGAATAGAGAGAGGAGAGACTGGTGGTAAGAGAATCATTTGGGAAGCTCTGATAGAAATCCTGGGATTCTTGTTGAGGAAGTGTCTTAATCTGCCAGGTAGAAAGCATCCTTGAGAACTTGAGGTTCCAACCCTACGAACACCCCTGAGTTTGAAAAGGTCACGGCTCAGGTGCCAGCTAAGACTCCCAGTACACATACACATAGGAAATAATTATTGACCTTTTTGGGGTGATGGTAGGACTTAGAGAACACCTTAACATGCCTTTGCACAGTGAAAACAACTGAACAAATGATCCAAGGACTTTGCAGCAAGGGGCATTTTAAAGGGGACATGTTTTCAACTTAGTGATATGTTTTGAATTAGGGATTCAAATATTACATTTCTTACAGATGTTGAAGGAGCATCTGCATTTCCATGATTGGTTTCTGGTGGCTGCAGCTGTGCCCCAATGTTAAGTTGACATCTGGGAGTCCTGAAATTTAGATGATTCAAGAGGTGAAGCTGTGAGGTTGTTGGCCCTCTGTAAGCAAAGTTGGTTGGAGATTATGGGGACCTTTCAGAGGCAGGTCTCACCTTTCCTGATAGAATCTAATTTGAAGTCCGCAGACAGAGATGACATGGAGCAAGACCTCTGAGTGACACTTGTAGCTCTTCTCCATTTTTGTGTGTGCGTAGTTGGACTTTAATATTGTATAAACCTAATAAGGAAACAAGATGCATAAAGATGCTAAAGCAGCGTTTCTCAATAGTGGTGTTATTGACATTTTGGGCCAGAAGATTCTTTGTTGTGTGTGTGTGGGGGGGGTTTCATGTGCACTGTAGGATGTTTAGTTGCAACCTAGTTCTCTACCCACTAGATGCCAGGTGTACTCTACCCCTCCCTCCCAATTGTGACAACTAAAAATATGCCTCTAGACGTTGCCATTCCCTAGCGGCAAAATCATACCTGGTTGAGAACCACTGCTAAGAGAAAGCAATAATAAAATTACTCTCCTTGGTAAGTTAAAACAATTCTTTGCAAGTGACCAGTGAGTGATGCACATCTGCTAGTAACTGATAGAGGTAAGAGCTTTGGTGGCACAAATAAAATAGAGGAAAATTGATTGACCCATAACCTCAGCTACTCCGGCACGACGCTCTCACTGCCTAATCAATCAGCTGACGACAATGGTGAGCAATATGTTTTCTAGCTACGTATGTGGTGTAGCTTTAGATTTGATTATCAACTGGGCCATCTATGGCTATTTCACTTCAGTCTGAGACTTCCTTATCACCATGGAGGCTACTAAATTGCCTTGCTGTTGTTTTACTATGTAGTCTTGGAGTTTGATTATTCATTTAGTACAGGAAAAAGAATACAGACTTCTCTATCCTTATAGGATTTTGGACACTCTCCAGTAGTTAGAAATGTCTAGGAACCTCTAGATTAATGTTTGTCAACACTGGCTCATTTGTTGATTGTGTCCCATTGGTTGGTCATAAAATCATTAGGGGGCCATGATTAGCATTTTTTTTAAAAAAAAGAAAATATGAACTAAATTTTAAAATATTAGATTGCATTTTACAAAGTATGGGTACATATTGAATTAAAAAGCTATGATTTCTTACAATGAGTCATGGTTAAATCTTGGAAAACATCTCTCTATAAGGATGATGAAAGAGAAGTACTGATTATTCATTACTGGCAAATCATTTGGCTTGGAATCATGGGGTGAATAACCTTTGGCTTGATTTAATCTATAATTCAACCACTTTACTTTAGTGTATTTCAAAGTAAAGTGATAAAATATTTGATGATTATGAACGAGCCATGATATGATGGTAGTGGCTGTAGGGAGTTGAAAGATGAAGGGAACATAATTCATGCCTTCAAAATTTAAGAAATGCAAATTTCACATATTGGCTCATGATGGCGATGAAGCTTTGCAGAGATTAGTTGACAAATGTGTGGGCTATATATGGACTGTTGGATAACTTCAGAGAGCTCTGAAGGCTGGGATTGCTGGTGAAAGCTGCATGGGGAAGAAAGGGCCAGGCTGTGCCTGAGCCCATAACCAAAAAGAGATGAGTGGGGTTGTGTGGTTAGGGGAGCAGGGAGGCCAGTCCAGGCTGATGGTAGAATGTGGTGGGAGATAGTCAGAGTTAGGGTATTTTTGTGTAGGTTCAGTATAAAATCTAAAGGTATATAAGGGCCCAATATGGAGGAAATTCCAAGGGGTTTCAATTTTATTCTTAGACCATGGAAAATCATAGAAAGTTTGGGAGTAAGGGATTCCCAAATGAGCAGTGTATTTAATTCATTCATTCACTGAACAGTAGCTATCAATTACTTGTTATATAAAGAGAAGGGAAGCAAAAAGATGCAAAATATCTGGTTGTTTACACAAATTTCTTGAAGTCCAGAGACAGAACCATACACACAACTGGCCTTTGGGGCAATACAGATAAAGGGCTACAAGTCATCAGAGGTGAGAAAGATTGATTTTGCCTGATCCTTCAAGAATTTTTAATTGTAGAGATGGGAAAGGACTTCATGAGTAGTCAGAGGTAGGAAAGCGGAACAAATAATTAATCATTAATTGTGAAATAGAATGCATGTGAAAGAGAATGGTTGAGGATAAGACTGGTGAGGCTGGTTGGGACCCCAAGGAGGACGGCCTTGAACACCATTTGGTATGCGTCCTCCCTTTGGCAGGGAGGGCCACCTGCCAAGACTCTGTCAACCTGGAGACGTGCAATCAGAGTTCCTCTTTAAAGTGAGCATTCCGGAGGCCAAGTGCAGAATGGATTAGAGAGAAAGACTAGATTACATAGCATTGCACTATGAACTTTTATTGTACCCCATTCTTCCAATTCCTTATCTTCCTATGAAGTCTAGGGTGAGCCAGGCTTTTGTGTATATGGGACTGAGGGCACCAGGTGAGTGTCAGAATGTTAATAAGGAATAACACACTCTGTTGGTTACTGTTAAGTGTATTGTTCCTTGGATAAAATAAAATAAAATAAAATAAAATAAAATAAAATAAAATAAACAATAAAAGGGTTTTTTTGGTATAGCTCCTTTGTCTTTGAGGTTTTTTTTGTTGTTTAAACATTGAAAAAAGAAAACAATAAAAGGGCAACATTCAAACAGCTCCTAAAACATGACATCAAGTCTCCACTTTATTTCTAGGGCTCATAGCCCTAGAAAGCAGTTCATACAATACCAGATTTCTAGAGTCTTTGTATTTCCTTTTCTCTGTGGATCAATAAATTAAGTAACACGTCAGTACCAAGATAGCAGATGAACATCTGTCAGGGAGAACTGGTCCTGGGGGCTTTGTGCTCTGGTATGGAAAGTGTTTGATCTCGGTGTGCCTTCATAAAAGATGGGAGAGAGTTTATTATCTTTTATGATCCTGACTTACTAACAATACTGACAGGGTGATTGTGTCTCGGCCTCTAGTTGGAACTTGGGATGTTCTTATTGGCTTGTGCCTGCATGAGGCACAGAATTTGCTGGTGAAACATCAAAACAAGCCATAATCTGCCTCTGGCAATGGGATTCAGAACAGCTGCAGGGCTTTCTCCTATAGGGGGCTGGCAGGAAGAAGAAAAATGAAAGTAGAGCAATCAATCTCTATAGCATTCAATATATTAATAATGTTTGCCAGTTCCAGACATTGTCTAATCAATACCGGATGCAGGGCTTTGCAATGGTTTGTAATACATACTTGGTATGCCTTGTCGTAACAGCCTGAACCCGTGGCCTAAGGAAGGGGGTGTCCATAAGTGCTCATGCTGTGTGTCCTCTGGTAGCTGGTCAGCAAAAGGTTCTAGGACCTGGAACTTGACTGAAAAATGATTAGATCTCTCACCCTCAACAAGCTAATTCTTGATGTTTCCTAACAAGGACTGATTCCCAAATAGGCTGCATAACCACTGTTTTCCTTCCTCTTGTCTGTCTCACACTCCTTGTTGCTGACGGTTTCAGTGAAACAGAAGGGGGATTCTTCCATGAGACCAGCAAAGAGGCTTGGTGCAACCACGAGGGGGCGCCCTTCCGGCTAAGCCCACAAAATAATGCGAGCCTCTGAGGCCCAGAAGAAAAACATTGATTTCATGGAGTTCTGGGATTAAAGGTGATTGTAAACCCTTGGGAGACTCATTGAGTGCAGATATTTGTAAAACAATAAAAGTATGACCAAAAGTCATTTAATACCACTGATGAGTGTTACTTAGCTTAAGTCTGAATGGCATGGGCACAGACAAGGATTTTCCTCTTTGGAAGGTTTAAGTGCTCCAAAGCAGTGGTGAGCCTCCCAGCTATTCTTGGTAGCAGGGAAAGTAGAATGTAGCAGAGATAGGGATGCTGTGAGAGAGACATTTCAGTTTTCATAAACAACTTAAGTATAATAAATGGATTTATTTTGATGCAGTTGCTGTCATCTTTTTCAGGCCCCTGGGTCTATGAGTGTGTCCTAATGTGCACTAATTTAAAAAAATCATTAAATTAAGTCTTTGCTGCAAATAAAAACAAAACAGCAAAACTCCAACCCCGAAGTTCAGCCCTTTCACTTACAACTCCCCCCTCTGCTCACCCCCTACACAACATGTTTTGGCAACATCATTTAAAGGCTGAATCTGCTGAGAGGTTGCCAAGAAGCGTGTGTGCACACATGCATCTAACAAGCTGAAAACCAAAGTGGAGGTGGCAATTTGCTCATAAACCAGATAATTAAGGATGTGCCAAACTACCTGTGGGGGACCCAGCTTTATCAGTGGTTTTTATTTACTGTTTAATAGTATAGCATGTTACATAAACCTTTAAGTAAAACAATTTGATTATTAAAAAAAATAGCTTTTCAAAGTCTCAGCACCTCCCCTACAGAGTTCTAAAATCAGTGGAAAATGGGCAGCATCAATAAACACGGTGACTTATGTCAATAAATGTTCTGCCCACCCGGGTACCTTGTTACACAAGAGGTGTATAAGGGCCAAGGTTTAAATATGGAGATATTGCCAGTTCTCCTTCTATCACCAGGATTTTAGAAACGTAGATGTCTTTACGCATAAATTTGTAAACTTCTTTTTTTCAGTGGACCTACTTCAAGGGTAGTCCTTTCTACCCTATATTTCTTGTTTAAATATTTTCCTATTTTTTAAGGTTTATTTTTGCTAATGGGACTTGAGCAGTGGTTCTGAAACTTGGCTGCACATTAGAATCATCTGGAGAAGTTTAAAAAGTACTGATGCCTGGGTTTTAACCCCAGAGATTTTGATATAATTGGCCTAGGATTTGGTCCGGGTATTAGTATTTTTAACAAATCCCCCAACTTTAATGTGCATAGTGATGACCCAGGACTCCTTGCAGGATCTGACTCAGTAGGTGGGTATAGAGAGGCGGGTGTCTGCATTTTTAACAAGCTCCTGGGTGACGCTGCTGCTGCTGTCTGTGCACACATTTTGAGTAGTGACTGGCAGGAGAAAATGTTTTTGGTATGGATTTTTTTGCTGAAACAAATAATCTTGAATTATGAAGGTCGATATGGAAGGGAGTTAGAAGGTGGGATAGAAGGCTCTTTCCATTGTTCTCACAAGTCTTACACGTGTGGAATTTCTAGGCCCATCGGCCTAGTTTCTTCCAGGGTCTCTAGTGTAAATCCTATTAAAAGGTAAGATTTTTCCCAAGACAACAAAAATCTAATCTTGAATGTACCGTGCTGAGTGATGGTTTACCTAGGCTAAGGTGTTTCTAGGGAAGGCTCAAGGCACATGTGCTAGCCTTGGTTGAGCACCGACTATGTGCCAGACACTATGCCACGTGCTTTGCACCCATTGTATTATTGGATCTGGGAAGGTGAGATTATTGTTCCCTTTTCACAAATGCAGAAACCAAGGCTAAAGGGGAGAAGTTACTTGACCAGGAATAGAATTAACATCTGGCGGAGAATGATGCCTTTGTGCTGCTCATACATGTTTTCAGGGACCAGACTGGCACCCTGTCCTCACCAGAGTACCCATCCTTCTTTGGGAGCCCAGCTTATCCTGTTTGGATAACCTAGTCTTCTCATTCTTATCAAGACTATAAAGTCTCCTCTTTTGCTGGGTCACAGCTACTCTGATAAACAAAGTTATTAATGGGTTTTGTTGGCTAATATCATTGTTTCGTGACATAATTATTAAGTGTTTTCCCTTTTATCTTCATTTTAAAATGATAAAGTTCTTCTGATTGAGTTTCCCTGTTTTCCTCATGGCTCTTTAAGTGATGCCAAAGTAACCAGTCAATTCATTAAGAAAACAAATCTGGCAAGTGGTGTTTGAGGTCTTGTGGAACAAGTAACTGCTTGACTGACAATGTTGTTTTCTTTCCTCTGGTTTGGTTGGCATCGGATGGTCCCAACCACAGAATCTTAAGTACTTATTTTTAAAAACCTACCGCTGACTTGTATCCAATCCGGGTGGCTTTCACAGGGTGCACAGTAACCCCATTCATCACTGCTGGCTCTGAGGAGGACACAGAGCGGTGGGGGTTCTAGAGCCTGCAGTCTCATGCAGGCCCTCCCACCCTCAGCCTGACCCTACTTCCCCCTGCTGCATCGCTCCAATCCCCAGAGCTCTGTTTGGAAGCAAGATGGGGATTTTTCTCTTCTTTGTCTCTACCGAGACTTTCCAAAGCTTGGGGTACCTCCTGTGCGGAGTATTTGTATTAGGCAGAGAACAGTGGTTCTGCTGGGACACATGAAACAGGTAGCAAGGACTTCAGCTGCCACTCCCCACTCTAAGCTGCCTCTCCCGACAGCTGCAACTGCTAAAACAATCTTGTTCTTTTGTTTTCCACACTTAAAGAAAGGCCTTCAGCCAAACTGTCGCCCCTGACCTTGTTTTATATTTCCAACGTGTATTTTATTAACTCCTTTTTCATATGGTACATATGGAGCCTGCCACCAGATGAGAAGGAGGCACATTTTGCAATTCTGATGGAAAGAGCAGCAGTGAGCCTTGAGAGACACTATGAACAATTTTTGTAGCAAATATATCTCGTGTGTGGATCTGAGTTGCATTTGGGTAATGATGAAACTCAGATCCACACAAGAGATGTATTTGCTACAAAAAAATGCATTCGAGTTGTGTAAGTCACTTACCTGAAAAACAAATACAAATAAACCTACTCTTAGCCATACATTCAAACCCTTCTTAGAAGGGAAAGAAGTCCTTTTTGACTAGAATATAACTGAAGAGAACTAAAGGAATATACTCTGCTGTGATGGTGGAACTTCCATTCTTCAACTTGGAGATTCACAATGGCTGAATTAGGAAGACGTTGGAGTACTGTATAGGCTTAAAAAAAGAATCCAAATAAAAATCCATCTCTCATACACTTCCACTGATTTCTAACAGTCCTATTCTTTACAGAACAACAGCCGGGAAAATAATTTCTGTCTATGGAGGAATGATATACTGCCGTTTTTTGTGTTTTTTTTTCCAAAACCGAAGTTAAACTTTTTCCCCCGTTTTCCCCTCGGAGTGTTTGCCTGTGTGCAGGGGTGTCTATCTAATTGGCCACGAGAGAGAATTAAACTAAATAAAATCACTATCCACGGGGGCCTCTAAATATGCCTTTTTAATTTGAAAATTTTTGTGGGTTATAGTGTAATTCAAGCTTTTCAAGGTTTATTAGTGCATAGTTGTTGGCGGGGCTCACAGAGCTCAACCCTCCCAGTCCGATACGCCTGCCGCAGATCATAGAGAAAGCAAAAGTGCCTTTCATCTGCCGAACACATAAAGTGACATAACCTTCAAAAAAGGCCTCCCTCAATAAAACACATATTAATAAAAGTGACTGAAGGGAGTTGAAGTTGGTAATTTGTGTTGCTGACTTGACACTGTGTTCGTCATTCCCTGTCTGAGGAATTCTGACAATTCACTACTTAGCCAGGGAACGTTGTGCTGACGATAAAGACGTTGCTCGCAGATAGGAGTAAATGCCAGTGACTTTACGCGTTTGCTGCAGTCGGAGTCAAAACACGCCGCTCTGTGTAATTAATTGCTGCAAGAGGAAACGGACCAATGGCGCCTTCTGCTGTGAAACTGTTAATGGAGAACTTATGGAGAGAAAGTCAAGTCCTCCCATCCAAATTGGAATGTGAAAGAAATCTGTTGGAAGGTGATGACAGAAATGAAGTAAAACAGTTGTTTCCTGATCCGCGTGCCAGGTGTGTCTCATACTGTGATAAATAAGATCTGCGTCTTACACTCCAGAAATTGGGGAATATTACAAGCGTTTATTATGGTGAGGCACAAAAAAATGCACTTGAAATGCTTTGTTTCTCCTGGCACCAAACAGTGAGCAGTTATTGCACAATGCCTGGAGCTGCTAATTCCTTTGTTTAGGTTCAAGCCAACATGGCCTATTAAAAGCTTAAATTCAATTTTATTGTTAAGGTATTTATTAACTGATTATGAAAAGACATTAAAAGGCTCATAATTAAGCTACTAAGTTGCTCCTTACCTTGATTAATTCTCCCTTTCTCTTACACAATAGAAAGTATCTTTATGTTTTGAGATAACTGTTCGCTACTTTGGCATTATTTGTTTTAGCTCTCACCTCTGCTCCAGCCAGAGCCTTAAATGAAAGGTATCTGTGAAAGCCAGTGGGTTATGGTTGCAAGCATTTCTTCATAGCTATAGTTACATGCAGTGCTTATGTGCACTTTAAAACTATTGCCATGTTTCACCCGAGGGGTGTGTGTGTGTGTGTGTGTGTGTGTGTGTGTGTGTGTGTAGTCCTGACAAGTTCCTAAAGTGCCTTACTAACTTCTTCGTTGTGAAGAGGCTGTTGCTAAAATGTTCATGTGCACACATGTGACCGTGCACATGCAAAAGTGAACAGGGTATGTGATGTACCACCAGGGTTCTCATGGACGTCTTATTTGTGATTTGGTCTTGGATAGCCATGTTTAAATGATCATTCTGCTGAAATGACTTTTTCTTGTGTTTTTTTTTTAAAGTTTTCAAGTATTTGGATGTATTTTCATCGACCAGTTGCTTTCTCTAGAAACTCCAAGAACACATATACAGTATTTTCTTCTTAGGGTCAAAAGAAAAATTTTATGGAAAATCATTGGAAATCCAGACCATATATTATAGTCTCTTTTGGCTATATAAAATATAAATTTATGAAATATATATAAAATGCATCTTTTTTGACAATGGAACTCATTTAAACTGGTTAAAAAGTTTTTCAATAGCAATAATTAATCCTTGGATAAACCTCATTGGCTGCATTACTACCAGTAGTCAAAGCAGGGAATTGTAATAACTTTGAAAACGTGAACTATCTAGTTATTGTTCAATCATATATTTTATTAAAATATTTAATTTCAGTAGCACATCCCCTGCTACTGCTCAGTCATTTGAAATTGGTTTAAAAGATGAGGAAGCCTAATTCTTAAAGAGTCCCCTTAAGCATATTAAAGAAATTAAACACACTTAAGTAGAATTGCCTGCATAATGAATATGACTTAACAATTATAAAATATCAACTACAGCTATGCTTCTGTCAAGGATCAGCTGTAATTTTTGTACTCATGTGTATCATCAGGAATTTATAGAACTAGTACTAAAATTTTCAAAAGGATCTCTTTCTCTCTCTCTTTTTAATAATAGGGGCCAATTTTAGAAAATTTAAACTTGGTATCATTTGACTTTTTAAAAAAATATTGAGTTACTGCTAATTTCAAAAATTTTAAATATTTAGTTACTAAAAATAATGTTCTTACCCTGCACAGTGGTTTCAGTAGTCTCCACCTTCAAAATAAGGCTTGTTGTCTGCCGTTTAAAGTTGTCTTGTTTATTTCATAAAAATGTTACTTCAGAGACAAATCACTGTTTTTGAAGTATAAATAGCTTTTATTTGTTTCTCATAATCAATACTATTTTAAATGATATTCTTTATGTAATACATGTTTAGGAAAAATGAAAATTCTTTTACATGAATTATTCTCACTAGAATTAATTTGCCAATCATTTTTCTTTCATTAGTGGAAACATAAAAATGAGATTTTGTAGTTACCGTGCATTTTGAAAATGTAAGAGTAGTCTGTTTATCTCTGTCTTTCAATAGGATATTTTATTTATTCATTCCTTCACTCACTTACTCACTCACTCGACAAGGTTTGAGTGCCTATAATAGGCACTTTTAGATTCTAAGAACTAACAGTAGTAAAAGCACAGTCCTTGTCCTTGGAAATCTCACCTGAATTGGGGACTGGATGTAAAAGAGTTTCAGGAAAAAAATGTGATCCAACTATCCATTTTATTTTACATTGTTTTATTTTTTAATTTTTAAAAATTTACTTTTTAAAAATTTACTTTTTAAAAATTTATTTTCTAAGTTTTAAAACTTTAATTTTTAAAAATTTAGTTGACATACAATATTAGTTTCAGGCGTACAACATAGTGATTAGACATTTATGTAACTTAAGAAGTGATCCCCCTCAATTATCCATTTTAATTCTTCATATTTTGAGTGGGGAAACAGAGGAAAATAATCTGCAAATAATTCAGATTTGAATGTAAATAAAACCATCCAATTGTCTCGTCTTTCATCCCATTGATGGGTCTCTAGGCCTCTCTTTTCTGTCTTTGTCTATGGTCTTTTTTCTCTCTCTCACAGCCCACAGTCCTTCTCTGATTGTTCCTGATGTCCAACCAGTGGTAAATCACAGCCTAACTGTCCCTAGATGGCCTGCTTTGGGCAGAAGAAAATGCAGTTCCCATATATTCCCATAAAGGGGTATATCTATTTTTGTGTAAACTCCCCTACTTGATCTGCATTGTGTTCCATGTTTTAAAAGGGCGTTGGAGCGAAGCAGGCAACTGAAGAACAAGTCCCACATCCATTCAGAAAATCCCCCCAGTCTTGGGGGTCCGAATGGGAAAAATGATGCTGTCTTGAAGGCGCTGTCTTTTTATAAGAGCTCCTCCCTCTCGCTGCCCAAAGCCAACAGTATTTGCCAGGCAAATATCATCTGGTGCGGGCTGCAGCCAGCACACCTCCCACTGCCTGAGTCAAGGCCTGTTGGCAGCTATAGAAGTGAGGTGTCGCTGACTGATGCGTAATTATGGCAGACAGAAAAATGTAGACGTGTTAGCAAAGTCAATATTATGGAGACCTCTGTCTTTCCCAAATATTGTAAGTAAAAGATATTTCTAGGGTATAGCCAATTACATTCTCTATTTTTACGACCAGTCACAAATGTATTTTTTATTAGCTGGTGTGTTCAATGTTTTGAATGCATAGCCCTTATTTCAATCTCATTTCAGTTTGTGGTAAGTGCAAAAGGATTTTTGCTGACTTGAAATAGCGAAGCTGCTCTCTTTTAACTGAACTCCAGGGTCTGTGGCACTGAGAGTTTATTCCACAGCCTCTGTGACTCTTGCCTGTAAATTAGTCTGTGAAGTGGTGTTTATTGCTGAACCGGGAGGTTAAGACAGCCTAATTATATGTTTGTGCAGGAGAAAACACCATGCCCCACTATGAGCAATTATCCTGCCCCCCTCTCATAGTTTAATCTAGCTCCAGCTAAGAAGAATGAGGAGATGGCCTGTCTTCACCACAAACTTAGCTACCACGCATTTTCAGTGTTAATTAGAAATTTTGTTCACTGGGAGAGTGACTTCTTAGCATAACTCAGCCTTTTGCCAAGTGGAGGGCATCTGGCAAGGCGACTTGAGGTGTCTTTGTGGATTAGATCTCTAATTCTGCCCATGGGACGAAACATGGGTGGGACCGTTGCCATACTCTAAACTTCACAGCATGATGACATTTTCCCTTCTTTATATATTTAAAGCTCTATATAGCAGGAGAGAGACTGTTAGGATAGTGGGGTTCTGTGTAGTTTTCAGTTGCTTTTTTTTTTTTTTTGAAATGAAAATCCTGCTTATCCTAAGGGACTTTTTCTTATGTTAAGAAGGATGTAGTGAATGAAAACCAGAACGAGATCAACAGGTCAATGTCTTTAAAGTTGGTCATAAAATGTATCACAACAAAAAATCCGTAGGGTAGGAATGGCATGCCGAAATACCTCTGTCTTTGTTCTTGGACACTTCTCTGTCACAAGGGCAGCATACTTCTGTTTCTTTTCAAAAGCATTTGGCTCATATTTTTCATACACAGGCACATGCTGAAGTCTTACAATGCATAGGTTCAATTTCCTCTTAGGAAAATAAAAGATGCCCTTCATGTCTTCTCGCACTCAACTAGAAATGCTCATTGTCACTGAAACGAGCTGAGGGAAGAACCAGTTTTCTAAGAAACAGCACCTCATTCATTAAACCAAAATTTGTTGAGCACCTATTGTGTTCCCGACCTCATTCACATAAATGATATGTTCTATGCGGCTGGCTTCTCAGGCTTTTTCATGCTCATCTTTGTTTTTTGGCACATTAACTTTTTTTTCTCAGTTTGAATCCAAATACCTTTGAAACGATTTTAATGTCATAAAGCAGCATTCTGTTTTAACCCTTTACTTGCCAGAACGAGATAGAGATTGACTTCCTTAGGGGTGTCTGATTTATTAAGGAATCTGAGGAATGGTGATCTGGTAGGATGCTGGGGGAGGAGGCAATGGCAATAGTCTCCAGAGAGGGCTCTGTGACTGTTTAAACCATGACTATCTTTGACATACATTCTGCTTTAACTTTCTCTTTATATCAGGGAGCCAAATGAAAATTATAGGAAGAAATTTTTTAATGTGAATCTATTTATTTTCTAAATAATAAATTTGAAAGGGGCTATTTTAAGTTTGGGAACTCAAAATTTAGTCTGGCTGCAGAAAATACATGTTTAAACTCAGCACTATACCTTCTCTCTGAGGGCCAGAGAGTTTAAAACCCTAAGTACAAGGTCACACAGCTGGTTAGTGGCAGATTGAGGCTAGAACACAGGGTTCCTGAGTTCTCGTTCAGCACTCCCACAGGATGACTTGCCATGTAGCCCAAAGCATCATTTGCCATTTTACTCCCAATCTCTTAGTATTGACTTTGTTCAATGGTCATATTTTCTTTCTTTCTCTCTCTCTCTCTCTCTCTCTCTCTCTCTCTCTCTCTCTTCCTTCCTTCCTTCCTTCCTTCCTTCCTTCCTTCCTTCCTTCCTTCCTTCCTTCCTTCCTTCCTTCCTTTCTTTTTTGATCAAAGGACAGCAATTTCTTTAATCAGGGTAACATAATGATTTCATCACAAACTTTAGTTAGGGCTATAGATATCACCATTTGTGTGTGTGTGTGTGTGTGTGTGTGTGTGTGTGTGTGTGTGTTTGTTAATAGCACCGTATCTTCAGTGGAATTGAAGACAGGACCTTTTCTGTAGGTATCAATACAACTTTATAAAAGGCCATAAGAATGCTTTTAGAATCAAGTTCACTTGCTGTTCTACAGAGAAGCTTGTTTTCTAGTAAATTTGCCATAACTTGAGGACAGGGACTCTGCAAACACTAAGCAGTGGGTTGTGGTGAACAAATCTGAATTTTCTGCTTTGTTAAAGCCAGTGACTTTGGCTTCTCTCTGCTTTTGAGTCATTTCATGGGCATTGGTTTCTTCACCCTGGGCTGTGGTGGAGGGATGGTGACTCAGTGGTGGGGGGAGGGGGGTCGGATGCATACAAGGGGCAGACTGAGGTGTGTGGCTTCAGAAAGAGGACTGGAGGACAGTTGCCATTTTCCCTGTGTGGGGTCCTTCTTCCATGCAGCTGGAAGGCAGGTGCCATCTTTCCTGTGTTCTCAATGGTCAATATTCTTTAGATAGTTTTCAAAAGGATTGTAAGAGCATTCTTCTGCAAGTACATCTGAAAACTTAGAAATAAACCTTGAGATAAAATTCTATAACGTACTGCATTAAATTCTTGCTCAACTTAGCCTCATTTTTTGCCTTAAATCTCAGCTCTGCCATGTTTTTTGGGGTCGATGGAACAAGATGGTAGCAGCTTCAGACATCAAGAATTCCCAGGAAGCCAACCCTGGCAGGGATGACCACTTCTCTACATGATAATATGTTAGCATAGAGTGAAGATTTTAGGCCTGACTTTGGATAGGACAGAGTAAGGAGAACATGAGAGATGCCACCACAAGTCATGGCAGAAAGGACATGGTCATCATGGGCAGAGAGATTCAGTTTTGACTGTGGAATCTGAATACTAGTTGTATGGATATCTTTAAAATGGAAACAATAGTGCCTAACTCAAAGTGAGCAATGACTAGAGAAGGAAGGCATGGACTATGTATAGTACATAATATTGTGCCTGGGATGCTTGCTATATGCCCATCCCCCTTTGTTCTCTTAGGCAGGTGGGATGCTCACTGATCCCCTATATTCCAGATGCCTAATGCTTGTATCAATAAGCTTGACCAGTGATTTTCACACTGCAGTGAAAAATCCATTAAGTGTTCATGGCAATGGTAGTTTGAATAATTTCCCCCCAAACATGTCCCAACTTCCTGAACTTGTGACTATGTTACCTTACATGGCAGAAGGGACTTTGCAGATGTTATTAAGGATCTTCAGATAGAGTGATTATCCTGGGTCATCTGGCCACATCTACAAGCTGGAAAAGGCAAGGAAGTAGATCGTCCCTTCAGAGCCTCCAGAGCGAACTAGCCCTGCTGATGCCTTGACTTTAGCCCAATGACACTTCATTTTGGAATTCTGATCTTCAGATCTGTAGGATATAAAGTTATGTGGTTTTGAGCCACTGTGTTTTTGGCAATTTGTTTTATTAGCCATAAGAAACTAGTACAATGGCCAACGTATTTTGACAAATGCAATAGAATAGCAAATGCAAGTGCAGTTTCAGGGTGTGTGTGTGTGTGTGTGTGTGTGTGTGTGTGTGTGTGTGTGTGAATAGCACCGTATCTTCAGTGGAATTGAAGACAGAACCTTTTCTGTAGGTATCAATACAACGTTATAAAAGGCCGTAAGAATGCTTTTAGAATCAAGTTCACTTGCTGTTCTACAGAGAAGCTTGTTTTCTAGTAAATTTGCCATAACTTGAGGACAGGGACTCTGCAAACACTAAGCAGTGGGTTGTGGTGAACAAATCTGAATTTTCTGCTTTGTTAAAGCCAGTGACTTTGGCTTCTCTCTGCTTTTGAGTCATTTCATGGGCATTGGTTTCTTCACCCTGGGCTGTGGTGGAGGGATAGTGACTCAGTGGTGGGGGGAGGGGGGTCAGATGCATACAAGGGGCAGACTGAGGTGTGTGGCTTCAGAAAGAGGACTGGAGGACAGTTGCCATTTTCCCTGTGTGGGGTCCTTCTTCCATGCAGCTGGAAGGCAGGTGCCATCTTTCCTGTGTTCTCAATGGTCAATATTCTTTAGATAGTTTTCAAAAGGATTGTAAGAGCATTCTTCTGCAAGTACATCTGAAAACTTAGAAATAAACCTTGAGATAAAATTCTATAACGTACTGCATTAAATTCTTGCTCAACTTAGCCTCATTTTTTGCCTTAAATCTCAGCTCTGCCATGTTTTTTGGGGTCGTTAAGACTGAACTAAAAACTAGCTGACTCTGTCTTATAGAGAAGTATGCAGGTACTATGATTTTATTGGAGTCAAGAGAGACAGAATTAGTATTCTTCTAGAGAAGACGATGGAACAAGATGGTAGCAGCTTCAGACATCAAGAATTCCCAGGAAGCCAACCCTGGCAGGGATGACCACTTCTCTACATGATAATATGTTAGCATAGAGTGAAGATTTTAGGCCTGACTTTGGATAGGACAGAGTAAGGAGAACATGAGAGATGCCACCACAAGTCATGGCAGAAAGGACATGGTCATCATGGGCAGAGAGATTCAGTTTTGACTGTGGAATCTGAATACTAGTTGTATGGTCTTGGGGAAGTTATCTAGCCTTTCTGAGTCTGTTTTTACATCTTTAAAATGGAAACAATAGTGCCTAACTCAAAGTGAGCAATGACTAGAGAAGGAAGGCATGGACTATGTATAGTACATAATATTGTGCCTGGGATGCTTGCTATATGCCCATCCCCCTTTGTTCTCTTAGGCAGGTGGGATGCTCACTGATCCCCTATATTCCAGATGCCTAATGCTTGTATCAATAAGCTTGACCAGTGATTTTCACACTGCAGTGCGCGACTCATAAGTGAGTTGAAAAATCCATTAAGTGTTCATGGCAATGGTAGTTTGAATAATTTCCCCCCAAACATGTCCCAACTTCCTGAACTTGTGACTATGTTACCTTACATGGCAGAAGGGACTTTGCAGATGTTATTAAGGATCTTCAGATAGAGTGATTATCCTGGGTCATCTGGTGGATCCATTGTATTCAAAAGAGTCCTTTGAAGAGGATCAAAGGAGAAGGAAATGTGACAGAAGAAGCAAGAAGTTGTTAGAGTTATGTGAGAAAAGGGTCTTGAGCCAAGAAATGCAGGCCACATCTACAAGATGGAAAAGGCAAGGAAGTAGATTGTCCCTTCAGAGCCTCCAGAGAGAACTAGCCCTGCTGATGCCTTGACTTTAGCCCAATGACACTTCATTTTGGAATTCTGATCTTCAGATCTGTAGGATATAAAGTTATGTGGTTTTGAGCCACTGTGTTTTTGGCAATTTGTTTTATTAGCCATAAGAAACTAGTACAATGGCCAACGTATTTTGACAAATGCAATAGAATAGCAAATGCAAGTGCAGTTTCAGGGTGTGTGTGTGTGTGTGTGTGTGTGTGTGTGTGTGTGTGTGTGTGAATAGCACCGTATCTTCAGTGGAATTGAAGACAGAACCTTTTCTGTAGGTATCAATACAACGTTATAAAAGGCCGTAAGAATGCTTTTAGAATCAAGTTCACTTGCTGTTCTACAGAGAAGCTTGTTTTCTAGTAAATTTGCCATAACTTGAGGACAGGGACTCTGCAAACACTAAGCAGTGGGTTGTGGTGAACAAATCTGAATTTTCTGCTTTGTTAAAGCCAGTGACTTTGGCTTCTCTCTGCTTTTGAGTCATTTCATGGGCATTGGTTTCTTCACCCTGGGCTGTGGTGGAGGGATAGTGACTCAGTGGTGGGGGGAGGGGGGTCAGATGCATACAAGGGGCAGACTGAGGTGTGTGGCTTCAGAAAGAGGACTGGAGGACAGTTGCCATTTTCCCTGTGTGGGGTCCTTCTTCCATGCAGCTGGAAGGCAGGTGCCATCTTTCCTGTGTTCTCAATGGTCAATATTCTTTAGATAGTTTTCAAAAGGATTGTAAGAGCATTCTTCTGCAAGTACATCTGAAAACTTAGAAATAAACCTTGAGATAAAATTCTATAACGTACTGCATTAAATTCTTGCTCAACTTAGCCTCATTTTTTGCCTTAAATCTCAGCTCTGCCATGTTTTTTGGGGTCGTTAAGACTGAACTAAAAACTAGCTGACTCTGTCTTATAGAGAAGTATGCAGGTACTATGATTTTATTGGAGTCAAGAGAGACAGAATTAGTATTCTTCTAGAGAAGACGATGGAACAAGATGGTAGCAGCTTCAGACATCAAGAATTCCCAGGAAGCCAACCCTGGCAGGGATGACCACTTCTCTACATGATAATATGTTAGCATAGAGTGAAGATTTTAGGCCTGACTTTGGATAGGACAGAGTAAGGAGAACATGAGAGATGCCACCACAAGTCATGGCAGAAAGGACATGGTCATCATGGGCAGAGAGATTCAGTTTTGACTGTGGAATCTGAATACTAGTTGTATGGTCTTGGGGAAGTTATCTAGCCTTTCCGAGTCTGTTTTTATATCTTTAAAATGGAAACAATAGTGCCTAACTCAAAGTGAGCAATGACTAGAGAAGGAAGGCATGGACTATGTATAGTACATAATATTGTGCCTGGGATGCTTGCTATATGCCCATCCCCCTTTGTTCTCTTAGGCAGGTGGGATGCTCACTGATCCCCTATATTCCAGATGCCTAATGCTTGTATCAATAAGCTTGACCAGTGATTTTCACACTGCAGTGCGCGACTCATAAGTGAGTTGAAAAATCCATTAAGTGTTCATGGCAATGGTAGTTTGAATAATTTCCCCCCAAACATGTCCCAACTTCCTGAACTTGTGACTATGTTACCTTACATGGCAGAAGGGACTTTGCAGATGTTATTAAGGATCTTCAGATAGAGTGATTATCCTGGGTCATCTGGTGGGTCCATTGTATTCAAAAGGGTCCTTTGAAGAGGATCAAAGGAGAAGGAAATGTGACAGAAGAAGCAAGAAGTTGTTAGAGTTATGTGAGAAAAGGGTCTTGAGCCAAGAAATGCAGGCCACATCTACAAGATGGAAAAGGCAAGGAAGTAGATTGTCCCTTCAGAGCCTCCAGAGAGAACTAGCCCTGCTGATGCCTTGACTTTAGTCCAATGACACTTCATTTTGGAATTCTGATCTTCAGATCTGTAAGATATAAAGTTATGTGGTTTTGAGCCACTGTGTTTTTGGCAATTTGTTTTATTAGCCATAAGAAACTAGTACAATGGCCAACGTATTTTGACAAATGCAATAGAATAGCAAATGCAAGTGCAGTTTCAGGGTGTGTGTGTGTGTGTGTGTGTGTGTGTGTGTGTGTGTGTGTATGTGTACAAATACCTTCATACATGTGTGTAATGCACTGGACTGCCATGGTATTGCATGGTATTTCTTACTGTGGCTAGTAGTCAAAACAGAGTGAAAGCCAGTGGCCTGGCAACCTCTGCCTCCCTGGGTGTTGCTGGATCAACACCTCTTGCTCCTCTGGACTGTGCTAACAGCTTAGGGAATCCTCACTCTCAAGAGTAGCTGAGTTGGCAAGACCATCTTACCTTTCCCAAACCTTAATTATTCTTCACAGCCAAAGCCAAATCAAAGTCTGGCTTACAGGAGACGTATGTAGAAAGTGCTGATTTGGGCTGGAGAGCAACATATGAGCTCATCTACAAATCACAAGGTTGTGTCTGACAGCGTTCCACATTAAAGTTGGGAGTGGTTTTTCTGTCGGTGATGTGAGCCAAATGTGAGGTAAACTGAGGTACAGTAGGAATCAGCTGCGGCTGGAGGAACTATGTACTATGCATTTGGCACTGTTAGGTGTGTTGCTGATAAATTCTTGCAGGAAATGGAGTAAAAAAAATATTAGGACCAGTAGTAACTGGATTTTGTATTTGCAGGTGCAGTCTATGAACTCAGAATGAGTTCTCTTCAGAATGTAGACAGGACTTTCCTTGAAACAAAAATTTAATTCCTGAGTGTGGAGTAAATCTAAACCCAACGATGGCAATGGCCAGCTAGCCGAGTCTTTAATGACAGACTTTCAACATCAAACTCAATTTTAGGGCAAGTTTTGTCAATGACACCTCCTGTGTCTTAGCATCCAGTGGTGGGCAAGACTTTCCAATAACAACGTCTCCTACTGGGATGTGGAGAGTGGGCTCCAGTCCCACCAGAACTTGTAAAGTATCAAGAAAACCTCTGTCATTCTGCCTTAATGAAGACACATATTGGCCTCTCCTCAGAATCCCCCCCACCCACCTCCCCGCACATATTATCTCCTTCCTCTACCAACCAGATGGATTATCATGTCCCTGGTCATCTCTGGTGACTTGATCACATCTTTAGGAAAAAACATAATACAAAGGTTAAGCTATTAGGCTTTAACATTAGGCTGCATGGGTTACACTACTTACTATGTGGTTATGTTGAGTTACTTAGCTTTCCTAAGCATCAGCTTCTTCACCTACATGATAAAGATAGTAATAGTACCTGCCTCATTGGGTTTTTGTGAAGAGTAAGTGAAATATCATAGGAAGTGCTTGTTGGAAGGTAGCTGTTGTTAGTACTTTCCTCTTATGTTAAGTTTGGATCATGGAAGAATGAAATTATCTTAAAAATTAGTTTTATAACTTATTTGTGTACTAGTCTAAGTACAATGTGAACCCACCTGAAGAGACTGAGAGTACAAATATCCTTTGCTGTTGTGTTCTTCTCCTCAAATTTAAGAGACAGAAAAGTGACAACTCAGACTGAACCCCACAGAGCCTCATGACTCTAATTTCCTCTGAGAAATGGGAGTCAGCGTTACTATGGGTGCAATTCAGTTCTTCCTTTACCTAAGAAAAACAAGTCCAGTATGATGAAATGAAACTTCCTATTATTATGGAAAGAATCCTTACCATTTGCTGCTTCATTTTGAAGTCATAAGATAACCTGGCAACTGGGATATTATAATTTCTCCTCTTTGTTCTCAGGCCAAATTGCTACATCTGTGCCTTGAAGAACTTAGGAACACACACAATAAACCTACGCTCAACACCAACGCAAAACGAAGTTTGAACTTACTTTTTTTTTAACCTATAAATCTTGCTATCAGTGTGGCAAAAATAGCAGTCTGGACTTTCAAACTTAAAAACCTGTGTTTCCCAAAGGCACCACGCATTTGCTTAAGAAAAAAACAAACAAACAAACAGACAAAAAACTGTTAGCCGCTGGAAAAAAGCAAAAAACAAGAAATTTCTATCAACATGGATGGTCATTTTAAAAATTGCTATCCAATGCATGTAACTTAAGTAGCCTCACCTTGTTAGGATTATCTTGGTAATAAATCAAATATATTAGTCTTGTTTTAAATAATGCTTGTATCTTAAACCATTATTGTGTTCCTTATACGAAAATCCATATATATATATATATATATATATATATATATATATATATATGTATAAACTTCCAGAGATACTGAATTCTCTGGTTTCCTCTTTGCAAAATTTTGGCAAATGCAAAATGGAAGAGATATTAGAATATTTGAGATAGGAATAAAATGTCCTAATTTTCAAAATGGAGAAATGGGTTGACTCAAGAAAAATGATATACTCCTGGAAAAATATCTAGATTATCTAATTAATCAGATCACTTGTAAACAGAATGGTAAACAATGAATAACCAAGAGCCAGAAGTTTGAGAAAAATAAGTTTCACAAAACTAAACTTAATTTCTTTTTATAGTGTGGTTAATGCATTTTTCTTAGCTTCATTCGATAGCACCTTCAAATCATTAAGATCTTAACACTTCAGGGGTTGTAATTCATGCATAATAGCATTCTTGCAGCTGTCAAAAACGGGCTTGATCCCTAAGCTAGGAGATCAAGAATATCAGCAAATGCTTGGAGATTTCCTCATGTACAATATGGAGAAATGTGGGTAAATGATTGTTTATCTTGATCCATTGATAGTTGTTTGAACTGCTTCCAAAGAAGGGTGATTAATGATCAACGGCGGCAAAGAGAGGAATGGCCCATGCAGTACCAGGGGCTTTGTCTCCGTCTAGGCTGTGAAGCCATCAAAGTCTGCTGGTCTAACCTGCAGACACAGAGCTGTGGAAGCTTGCACCAATACAAAAGGGGAATAAATATTCACAGGCCAGGCTAGAAAAAGGGGCCAAAGCCATGGGCTAAAATTTAATAATGAACAGTTATATATTTGTGTTCTAAAGTCAATAACATAATTACTGAATGATGACACTTTGCTTGAGAGCAGTTAATAATAAAAATGACAATAGGCCATGATAGCACATGAAATAATACAAAAATGACACCAATAGCAACCTACGCTTACAGAATACTATTGATTTTCAAGTATTCTTAAGTGCTTGCAAGTGTTCCTTCAGTGCCTGTGGAAAAGATCCATGCATGACAAAAACATAATAAAATCTGAGATTCTACAGATAGAGGTGTCCCGGTGAGAAGTGAGTCCCACTGCACTCTAAACTGACCACCTGACAACTACCTAATCAAGTCTAATTCTGAGTGCCCGATTTCAAGAAGGGTGTTGTTAAGAAGAAACTTTGAGGAAAGTTATGTGAAAAGCAGCTTTGGTTGAAGAGAAAGGACTGCTTTAGCTTGGAGCTGGGGTGGCACCGTAGATGGCTACCATGTTTGAATGAGAGATAAAGTGGAGGAAGGAGGGCAGGAGTAGCACCATAAGGTAGAAGAAAATGTGAGGAGGCCCTTGGCTTTCTAATGAACAGAGCTATGTGGCTGCAGCACATGCCACCACATGAAACACTCAGCATTCTGGAGCAACAGACTGAGGTTGACGGCTCATTTATTTATTTTTTTTAGATATGTTTTATATAAGATCAGAGAATGAAATGGGAAGACAGAATCTATCATCTAGCTGTCTATCAATCTATCAATCTATCTATCATCTATCTAATCATCTATTTGTATTACTTCTATAATGCTTCATGGATTTCAAAACACTTATCAATATAACCTTAGTTTATGTGAGTCTTTTTTCAACTCTACAAATCCTACGTTTTCCGTGTAGGACAATGTTGAAATTCCCTGCCCCTCCTCTTGCCCTCCTCCTTCTGCACTGAGGTAGAAAGCATGGGAATCAAGTCTCTCTTATGTGCAGAGAAGAAAATAATCATGAAGTCAGGCCGAGGGGGAATTCTTTTCTGATGATTTTGGTATAATCAAAGGGGCCATTTTAATAGCAATTATGCTTCTAGGTTATTTACTCTTTTTTTGTTTTTGTTCCACAATTCAATCCTGTAACTGCTTAGAATGGGACTTCATTCTTTTGCACTGAAAACATTAAGAAAAATGCATGTTTTTCTCTTAGGGAAACACCAACCCTGGCATCCTGTGTAATGAGCATTTTATGATTATTATAAGTTCATTGGAGAATGTATGGGGGCCAAGAAAGTAGTTGGGTAAAAAGTCATTGAGGTACTATTAATATTATGCATATGTTACTGTTAACAGCAGCAAAAGTTGTTGCTAGTCATTAGCTGTTTGCTTTCAAATCTATTTTCTGTCCTTTCTGCTCTTCTCCGTATGTGTTGTGATAGGCTGATGGCTGAAAACTACCTTTCTCAGGCTCTTTTGCCAACTGACATCAGGAAGATTCAGCGGATGGGAGGTATTGGAAGGTGACCGGGAGGTAGGAGGAAGGGTGAGTCAGGGCATTTGTTCCCTCTCTCTTTGTTTCAGATGACCTCTGAGGTAATCTTGTGTTCTCTCCATGGTTCTAGCTTCTTCCTGACAGACCTTTCCTTTAGTGTCAGCTCCCATTGGGCGGCCTCCACTGTGGTGCTGCTTTCTGTTGGGCAGCCCTCACTCTCTTTCCTGCGTCCCACCAGCCCTCAGGCTGGTTGTAGTTTCCTGCTTTGGTACTGACCATATGCTATTAGGCTTTTCAGCTCTCCCAACACCTTTGTAACTATGTCGTGATATTAAATCCTTCCTACAAACTACCTAACAGGGACTCTAATTTCCTGATTGGACTCTGACCAATGCAAAGTCTAATCAAGATTTGTCACAGACATTATTGGTAGCTAGTGCCAAGAAACAGTAAATTTTGGCTTACAAATTATAAGATTATTTTGATGGAGGGATATTCTATGGAGATGTCAGGCTGGATCCTGGGAAGGAAGGGGCTCTGCATCTTCCTGGGGCCCATGGCTGATAAAGGACTTTATCTGTTATGGGACCACGGAATGCCAAGTACGAAAATGTAACTAACCTGGCTCAAATCAAATAGGACTTTCTTACATAACAAGTGTGGAGGTAGGCAATGGCTGACCCTTGTTCAGCGGCTTCACAGGATCAGGGGTTTGGTTGGTGTCTCTGTGGTTCTCCAAGGGAATGTCGTTTTTTCCCTCTCGGTCACAAGGCAGCTCTAGCTGCATTCATCTTGAAGTTCAAAGCAGAAAGCAGGAAGGCAGGGAGGAGAGGCGGGGATGTTAGCTGCATCTGTTACTTTTTATTAGGAAAGTTAAAACATCATAGCAGATTCTTCCTTATGTCCCTTTGGCCAAAACTGGTCACAAGGTCACTGTTAACGACAAGAAAAGTTGGGAAAGTGGAGAACCGGAGTGTCATGATGGACATGAGGACCAGAGATTGGCTCCTGGAAGTGACATAGATACTTCCTTCCTCTCTTGTTTTTATTCTGTTCCATGATTTAGCTCTCTCACTGTGGAGCTATGTGCAAACTCTGATTATATTTTTGAATGAGCACAGACGTCAAAAGTTATTCTTACTCTTATTTATTTTCTTAGACAAATGTCAACATTAAAGGGTTTCTTTAGAGTTTCCTACTAATGTCATGGCTATTTGGCAAACAGCAATTATCATTTTGCCCTCTACAGGAGGCTATTTGTCCCAGGAAAGTCTGCTCTGCGCTGGTGATGAGAACTCATGGAAGCTAGGTGGAAGGCTTTGAATATCTTCCTCCAGGGTAACCAAATGTCCACATGGGAGAAAGGTCTAAGCTGAGGTAGGTACCACAAAGAAGCCAAGTTCTGTTTGGCATGGAAGTTGATCATTTGGATGGAAGCATAAATTAAAAAGTATGGCCTTTGATCAGGGAAAGATCTGCTGTGTACCTAATGCAAGATGTTTATGAAAAGTAACCAAGTTTTAAACCAAAGCAACCAATAATCAAAATAAGAGTTAAAAAGTTGATTTCCAGGTCCTCCCTCATAGTCCTTTTAACTCCTCTATGAGCAGCTGTGAACCAAGTGCCATAATGGTTGCCAGATGCTGTTTCTTGGTGAATGTGGAGCATCTGCTATTGGGGGAGGGGAACAGTGCACTTTATAAAATGTATTTCTTGTTCAAAGTGACCATTAAGGGGAAACTTTGAAAAAACCAAATTGCTTAACAATCACAATGGGAAAAATCAATACCTTTTACATTTTGCATCCATTGTAAGCAATTAGAAATATTTGTGGTTAAAACATCAAATGTAGAGGCCTTCTGGTTTTAAACCCTTACAACTGGTACACTAGTACCACAGTGGATTCCTTGCCACAGGACTCGGACAGGACTGCAGAGTATGGGGACAGAAAGCTACAGGGGCCTTGTGGTCTCTCTGGAGAATCGATGTCCTTGGTGGAAAAAAGATCCTGCCAACACATGGGCCTAAGTTGGTCATGTGATGCCAAGATTTGTTTTCTAGGTTCTGTCTGGTATTCATCACCTCTTATAACATCGTTGGGCCAAGACAGACTTTCAGAATTGAAGTAGAGTTTAGAAGGCATTTGATCTAAAATTTTGTTCAACAGCCTTGTAACTGGTATCCTTGCTTCTATTCTGATTCCCTATAATCCATTTTCTCACAGTACAAACATTTCTCACATTGCTTCCAACAGCACCTTGCATAAAATCCAGGCATCTCTCTGAGGTGTGCATGAACTTTCTGAACTGATCCCATCTTATTTCTCCAATTTTATCTTGTATTCTTTCCCTCTTTGCTCAGCCGCATTGTGTTCTTTTTCTTCGTGAAACACACCTGCTTCCTCCCACCCACAGGCCTTTGTGCTTGATCTTTCTGCCTGGAAGCTCTACCCACCATGCATCTTCACATGGTGAAGAGTGAAATTATAGCGTGAGCAAACAAGTGGATTTAATGCCCATGGAAATGCATGTTTCTGATTGTGCATCCAGTGAAGGTGGAAAAGTTAAAGTCATGAGCTGCTCTCGAGGGTTCTGTTCCTTCATGTCACTCAGAAATCAGCTCCAATGACACTTGCTTAGGGAGGCTGTTTCTGACGGCTCCACTTAAGGAGGCCTGTCACGCAGTATTGTATCATATCATAGCAAGGAAAGAAAGATTCATCACACTCATGGCCCTTTTCATTGTCAGGATTTGTACTTTTCATAATTTACTTACGAGCTTATTGTTTGTCTCTCCTTTCTAGAATGGGAGTCTGATGAGAACATCAGTCTTATCTGTCTGGTTCATTAAGGTATACTCCCAATACTCAGAGCAGGAGCTACTGTACTAGGGTTTTGGTTGTATCTCCATGTAAAATGGGGATTGGAGTCTCCGGAAGAAACTTTGGAATCATGTGGGCTTACTTGAGAAATGTCAAAGAAGGAACAAAAGTGACGTTAGAGGGGGGCAACTTGAACAGATACCACTGTTGCCACCACTGATAGTCTTTCATAGCTGAAAATTCAACTGAACTATATACTGATAACGGTGTTTGGGGCAGGATCAAATATTAACTAACCATAGTCAATCAGAATGTACTTGTTATGCTTCAGTGCAGATTTTGCTCATGTTCCATTTGAACAGGAATAATAATGAATCATTTGGTGTTTTTATTGGGGTTGGGATGGACGTTAGTTAGCTGTGCCGGACTCTCCTGAGCACAAATAGGACATTTAACATCCTTGTCCCCTGCCCACTGTGAATAGCATGTAATATCATTGTGACAATCAAAAAACACCCCCACATTTGTAAATGCCCCTGAGAGGGGTGGTGGTACTCAATCTAGTTGGAAGGTATTCAAAGTGTGAAATTAACCAATCATCTGAATGAATTAAGGCACAGGAAACTACTCCTCCTGCTAGGTGCATTTTAGTAAGGCACCTCTACATCCTCCCCTCTTCTTGCAGGGCTGTGAAGACCACTGGGAAGGCATGGTGTTGAGGCAAACAAGCCCGGGAAGCTGGCCTCTGCTGGAGAAAAGCCTGATTCCTATGCTGGGCAGAAATGAATTAAGGTCTGGGTCTGAGAGCTCCTCAAAAACAAATTGTCTTTATGTGCCAAGTATGCGGGGGACTCTGCTGTTGTTCCTCTTTCAGTGGTGTGTTTATTTCCTCCGTGATGCCATTCATGCTCAAACACCCCTGGTGCCTACCCTTATACACTGTGAGGATGTCAGGGTTGGGGCAATGACTATTATTTACTTCTGACAGTTTTTCTTCTCTGCCCTGTGTCTAGTCCAGTGCTCACATCATACTAGAATTGTAAGAGAAATTCTCAGCATGGTGTTCTGGGTGAAAATTGTTCCCAAACCATCTTTATTATAGACTGTGCTCTTGGTGGTAACTATATTGCATTGACTTCTCCTTTGGAGGAATGAAAGGTATGTTCCCAGACATACCCTAGGGAACCACAATGGGGGTATGTTCCCTAGGACAGGTGGTGATGATGATGACAAGGATGAAGGCCAAGCCATGGCTACATTTATTGAGTACTTATTTTGTGTCTTGTATAATTCTTAACCATACATATGTTTTAAGTGATTTAATTCTCACAGCAACACAGTAGGTGAATATTATAACCATTTTAAATTTAAAAAGAAAACAAAACTTAGGCACAGAGAAGGTCATTAAGTTGCCCAACCTGGTAAGAGGCGTGAGTCTACCCTTATGGGCACAAGACAGGCAACATGAACAAGAGAAGTGAGCCAGATCCAGGAGGCCACAGTGTGCTGGGGGTGGCTGGGGTGTAAAACACCTATTCCCCGTCCAGAGGCTGATACCTCCAGCTTATTGTGGCCAAGCAGGAAAGTGGCCTGGCTCACTATTGCCAAATCTTTTGACTTCTTTTTAAGGGATGCAGACCATCTGCAAAATCTCTCAATTTTAAAAGATTCACTAAATTAAAAAAAAAATAATTCTGTGACCCGCATGAAATATTGATTGCTGCTATAGGAGAACTCCATATTTTTTACCATACGTTTTTCATACCAAAACAAAACCTATAGGCTCATGTCAAAACCAAAATTTTAGATTTCAGGTAATTAATAAGATGGGGTTTGCGAATTTTCTCCATTCTCTTTCAGTTCCAAGAATATTCTCTTTCTGTTTTCTCAAGTCACAAACATCTGTTTATGGCCATTCAGCTAATTGGGCCCCATTGAGTGTTCTAATGAGGGCAGAGCGAGCAAGTAAATGGATTTAATGCCCATGGAAATGCATGTTTCTAATTGTGCATTTAGTGAAGGTGGAAAGGTTAAAGTAATGAGCTGCTCTCAAGAGTTCTGGCCAAGAGAGAGAGGGCTTTGTTGTTTCACATTCCATCTTTGTTATTGTCACTGAGATGTGTACTTATTTCCACCATGGCATTGATTGCCAAGAGGCTCTGCTATTACATTTCATTATCATGCCATTTCTGAAGGAGGGGAGTCTGTTCTTACTAAGCAATGACAGTGTGCAGGCAACTATAATAGCCCCTCTCTCTGCTGCACTCCCCAACATCTTGTATACAGCTGTGAACAGCTGTATTAGTGCCAGTTAATCTGGGGTAGGTTTACTGAAGGAGGGGGTACTGTACTGTACAAAAGCATAGTCCCTGAGTTTTCCAAGTGGCGTTACTAGAGAAGGAATGGTAACTGAAAGGAGCAGACAGATGAGGAGGCTGTCAGTTTTATGTTTCAGCAGGGGATTTACATCTCTAAACCATTCCTCTCATCCTGCATTCCCAAGTAAGCATGGAGTCAGGGTCCAAATCAAAGGGCTGGATTTAGAGTCTCTAATCCAAGGGATTAGATCTCAAGTCCTGTTGTTTGAAGACATTGTGAAGGGCTGCTTTTGTTGAGTCACACTCAGTTAATTTGGTGATCATTGGAGGCGAAGATGGGTGGCCATTTTGGAAATGAATGGTTTCCCTTGTGAGACTAAAATGTTTGGGCCCTGGGGGCACAGAATAATTGGGTGTGGTGGGGGAAGCTCTTACCTTCAATGTTGATGAATATCTTACATCTTCAAACTTTCACAAAATAAATAGAATCTGTTTATTTTCTGAAACTTCTGTTTCAGAATTCAAAGTTCTCATTGTTAAAAAAGAATTTTTCCCCATTATGCCTGCTTTTTATCACCCTTGCTGATCATATTGTGCAAAGCAATGTCTCCTTAAAGTTAACACTTTGAAGACTAAATATCTCATGTAGGTGTTTTGAGGTTAAAGTATAATTTAAAGCCTGGCATTTGACTATATTTTCAAATATGAGGGAAATGAGAAAAAACTCCAAACTCCTTAATTTGACTGCTGACAAGGCCCGGCCTGACTGAGTCCCTGCTTAGCCAACTCCCCAGCGGTATCTGGTGTCTTTGCGCCTCGTACTGTCTTTTAGACACACAGGTCTTCTTTTATTTTCTGGACCTTCTAACCTGGTTTCTGCCTTTGAGACTTAACACATTGTCCTTTAAAGTGCTCCCCATCCTCAGATCTTTGCTTAGAGGTTTCCTCTTACTTGCTCAGTCTCAGCTTAAATGTCACCTCTTAAGAGGTGCCTCTTTTGACCATTTCATTAATGGACATTCCACCTCCACACCTTTCAATATTTCCATTCAAGCACTGTTAATTTCTTCACATTTATAACAAAACTTACTTTGCTAGTTTGTTTCTGTCTTCGCACTAGACTGTGAGCTTTCACAAGAATTAAAATTCTCTTGTTCTCCTTATTTGTAGTACCTGGCTTCTAGTAGGTCCACCGTAAAATTAAAGGATTCAATGTTGGTTGTTTCATTTTGAATTCCTGAACATCTATCTTCTATGCCAGGTTATTTAGCTAGAGGACTCCTGTACCAGGTGATAGTTAACAGGTGGATTTTCCTATTGATTAGTGCCTTGACCCTGATTTACTAGAAATAGAGACCGAGGGAAAGCAGATGAGAAGTAAAGGGAAATGAGACAGGAAACGAGGGAAAGCACATACAAGGTATTTAGCAAAGCTGGCCATAAGAAAACATACCCTGGTGTTTTGGACGGTGGGTTCATTTCTAGATAGACTTCTTGGAAGTACTTTACCCTGGAACCATCCTTCAAGTGCAGGAAAAAAATTAGTCTGCTAGCTTCTTCTTGTCTTTTGTCTCTCGTTGGTCAAAGTTTGCCCCACAGGGTTCAGCTCCCCCACCCTTCTGGGCTGTGTTACTCAGCACCTCTGGGTATCTGCTGGAAAGTCAAACCCATTGTCCCATAGCACAAAGCTTGGTCTGGGTCCGGGTGTGGTGGAAGGAGCCAGAATCTCTGTGGGTCAGGTTGGGTTGGGCTTGGCCTTGAGGCTCCACCCCAGCTGGGTACAATGGAGGCTATGCCCAAGCTGGTTCTTATCTTAAGAGAGTTTGAGATGACTGGTGGAATTTAGCGATGATGTGGCCAGCTGGAACTCTCCATAGAGTAACTGGTCAAGGACTTGGAAAGCAGGTGGAAATGAACAAATTACAAAAGCACATAAATTGGATATAGTGCAGCCTCCTTCTCAATTCCTGAGCACTTGTGATTTTAGACAAGTCCATGGCATGAAGGCCTGAGTTATTTTATTGGAATGTCGTACTTTCCTTGAGTTAAGTTCCCACTGATGAAACTTCAGAAACATTTCTTTATTCAACTGGAACTAACTCCCATTTGGATATATATATATACATATGTATATATGTATATATATATGAAAAAGAAATTTAACATGCAAAAAATAAAGGCAAACAGAATGTGTTTTATACAAAGTAAATCATAGTAACCTGAAGTCCATAGCAGCTCAAGTCTGTCTTACAAATACCCTCATTGGCTTCCTCCTTCTGACTTGGACATTTGCACACTCAGTGAAATTATTTCTATTTGTGTATAGAGAGCTGGAAACTTTCTCACACCAAATCTGATCTTCTCTCTAGCTACCAGTGCTAGAGTTATATAACCCCTACCCAATGCTGCTTCTTGGGTGTGAGACCTTTGCAGTTGCACAAGGGCCCATGCTCGGAAAGACCCATGCTTCGTTTGATACTCTGCTGTCATGGTCTTGAAATTCTCAATAATTTCATCTTTGAACTTGTGTTTTCTTAAATGAAGTTTGATAGTCAAATGATGCATGTCAGCAGAGAAGATAATAAGTGCAATACGCATGTCTGCCATGACATTCCTTGCTGTTCCCATTCTTATATAGTGCTTGCTAGGCCCAAGAAGCAGAGAGTTCTGATGGACCCAGGAGTCATGTGAGTTCAGTAGGACTCAAAGCAAGTACAAAGTGAGTGTATTCTGTCTATAAATGAGTAGGTGAGGATACTGATACGTCTAAGTTCCATGCTTTTTGTTTAAACCAGAACTTGCTTTGTATACAGAAAAAAGGCAATGACATTCTAAGAAACATAAATGACTGAAAAATATAATGACTGTTATATTCTTTCTTGCCATTGTGACTTCCCTGTGTTAGTCAACTACTTACACTGAAAATGATGATATACAAGGAAAAAGAAAGTTGGGCAACCCATAGATCCTTTTCTTTTCAGTCTTCCATACTCATTAGCAAGTTGAAGGTAGAGTTTAGGTAGAATGTGCATGTATTAAAAAAAAAGTGAAATAAAAATAGTTGAGTTAATTTTGTGTAGCATTTCCACTGAGCCGATAAGAATTGAATATATGTGCGTGCATGAGCTATAAATACAAACTGAGTAATTTTGGCAATTCTGCATAGGAGTTAAATGCTCTTATATTTACATTTAAAACTGGCATTGCACAATATGAAGATTAACAGTAAAATTTATGCTAATAAGTTAAAAGTTAATTTTTTTTCTACTTAGAATGACGTTATTTAGCAAATATAAAATAACCATAACAAGTCAAGAGAGAGAGAGCGCAGAAGAAAGAAAAACTTTATATTTCAGTACTGTTAATAGCACATTTCCCTGTGTTTTTGAACATGGTGCCCCACATTTAATTTTGTCCTAGGACCTGCAAATTATGTAGCTTGCCCTGCCTTTCCCTCATAGGCTCCTTGTTACCTATGTGTGCAGAGTTGGCAAGGGCTCCCATTTACCCTCTGGTTTCCTGTCCTTAGGCACTGAATGGGGAGTGAACAAATCAATGGGAACTCTTGGTGACAGTTGAAAGCCATCAGATCTTGGCCACAGTGGAGTGTCTTCTGGAATTCCTAAAGATGCAGGTCCTGGAGGCAACCTCTTCACTGAAGTTTTTCACATATACTATCTTCTTTCTAATTTATTTGAGCTTTTAAAATAGTCTCTGACTTTTTAAACATCATATCATTCATTTTTAATGAATGTGATATCTTTCTGAGAATATTATTAGCAATAACTTTTATGAAATTTCTTTTCTTGCATGGTTTTTTCCTCCATGTGATTTTAAAGTACTTATTTATTTGGACTTCCTATTTCCCATTTCATAGGTATTCCTCAAAGTTAGGAGAGTCATGTCTTTGCTCATGTTTAAGGGTAGGGCACTGACTACAGAGCTAACTGCAAGCTCTATGCATATTGCCGAGGCCAGTTGCAGGCTGAAGATCAGGGAGATTCGCTTGGGTTGTTTTACTTGGGCTGCTCCAATATTAATATATTTGAGGCTTCTTTCTTGGGATATTCAGATTCCCTAGAGAAGGACATTATAATATCTTATTGGAGGAAATAGTCCAGATTTCTGAAAGGCAAATATGGAAAGAGAGCTGGAGAGCAGAGGCTCTTCATAATACTTTTACTTCACCATCTGATTTCAGTGTGTTCCCACGTTAACTGACTTGCTGTCCTTCAGCTCAGAGACACTGTGTTTTATCTTCTCTGGTAGATAAACTTTTGTTTTCTTCCATAGTAAGGGGCAGCAGTCATGTGGCTGGCTCTCGGTATTGGAGTAGGTATTTGGGAATGTCATACAGACTGTCAATTAATACTCCTTTTATTAGCTCTACTTACACTCCTATTTCTAAAAGTCCTGGGTGTTGCCAATTCCTGAGCCTCTTGGGAGTTCTATGGTGTAAATCTTGTTTCTTCTTGTCTTTCTCTACTGCTGATTTAGTAGTCCGCTTTATTGGTCTGTGAAGTCTGTTGCACTTAATTATTTGCTTTCTAGCATCCATAATTTTGTTGCTTCTATCTTCTCCTCTATTCCTTTGGTTCTGTGGGTTTATGACTTAAAAAAATCTCTTTGCTGTCAGTCTAGTAGAGTTTTTCTGAGGGAATGGAGATAATACTGTCATCCTTAACCAGAAGTAAATATACAAAATCCTTGGTCTTCACATTTCTCTGAAATTCCCTTGAAGTATTTTAAATGAAACCAGATTGATTCTAATATCTATTAAATACTTTAAACTATAAGTTTATTCTATTTACTTTCCTAATTAAAAATGTAATGTTCTACAATTTGTAAATTTCCTCTGTAAACATGCAGATTACGGTGGGAAACACAATACATTGACAAAATTATAGATTGAAAGTTAGTAAGGACCCAGAATTCTTTGTGTATCTTGTGCCTGGTAGCATTTTTGTGGTAGAAAGTGTCAAGGCTTGAATCTCTCTTAACTCTGCAACTTAGTAGCAGAATAAAATTTAATCCCTTCGAGGCCTCTGTAAAATAGACATGGAAAACTAATACTGAAGTTAGCTGAAGGCAAGATTGAGTAGGGAACGCATGGAGGGTAGCCACCAATGTCTGGCATATGTCTAGTGCACAGCAGAAATTAGTTGTCTCCACTGCCATCAGAGGGAAGTGGGAAGAAAAGGAGAGGTGTAAGAGGATGGGGTAAGAGATGCTTTCCACTCCTGAGAGCCCTCAACTAATCTTTGGAACCCATACCTATTCCTGTGGGGTGTACATGTTTTCTGCTATAGTAAAGAATTCAGGAAAAGGAGGATCTGGGTAAAAGAAGGCTAGCTGGTGATGAACAGGAAAAAGAAGAAAGAGAGAGAGAGAGAAAAGAAAATGGAAGACATGTTGATAGATATATTATTGACAGGACTGGCAATGATGGGACATCTGGTGATCCAGGCATAATAACCAAAGTAAAAACATGCAGTTTCTAAATTAACCTTAAAATCAAGGAGAAAACACATTGGCGTTTATTGTCTCAAGAGTGATTATCCAGTTAAGGGCTTATATGATTTTCTTCTCCTTGGATCTCCTTCACCTATTGCCTGACTCTGGTGACTCATTAGTCCCACTAGAAGAACAGTAAGATAAATAAAAGTTGAAACTTGAACCCCTCTTTTCAGATACATACTGGCTAGTAACTCTGGTGAAAGTTGGATAAAGGAGAAGGCAAATGAGCTTTCTTGATCATCCGTGGAATTAAGTTATGCCTGCTGTACCTCGTCTCTGTTAATGGGGATAATTGTGAGTTGGCCGCACGTCAATTTAGAGGAATGATATGTAATTTAAATAAATTATCTACATCTGGAAGTTTCTGTTTCTCAAAAAAAAAAAACAAAACTCTAGCGCTGAGTTAAATAGTTGGATGACTTTCAAAATTTTGAATTTGTCAGATTTTAGTGGTCATTAGTAGGAAAGTAGAAAGAACAGCAAAGGGAAGGCCATTAGTTACCTGGGGAGAAAGACTATTTATAAAAAGTTGTTAAAGTAACCATGTGCAAGTCTGCGTAGGTAGGAAGGACTTTGGATCAGACATCGTTCTACAAGGAAGGCTACAGCTTATCCTTTGTTGCCATCCAGAATTCTAATTACAGCCCTTAGCTGGATCCACCCTATATAAGTATCTCTACAGAAATCACTGGAGGGTTGTTGTTTTTTTACTAGGAAACTCATGAATGTAACAAAGGGGTTTAAAAATGATTGAATCCTTACCACTGAGCAAGCTCTGCAGCTTATAAAACAAACATTCACTTATGAGAAAATACACTTAACAAACCAGTACTGATATGCAGTGGTATATCTGATATTGTTTTCAATTTCTCATCCATAAGCCATCAGCATAACCTTTAGCCGGTGTGGTTAAAGGAATGGTCCATGCCTGGGTTTTGTTCAAACCACCCTCTTCTTTCATCATCTTGTTCTGATCATGTCTGATCTTCAGTGTTCCCTGATGCTCTGCATCTCGTTTGAACAGTCACATCCTTGTAATGAGATGAATATCCTAATTGTGGCAATTCTCACTGTCATTGCTACAGTTGTTCAGAACTCATAGTTTAAAGTGTCATCAGTAGCTGTATTTCTATAATGACTACAACTGCTGTTTCTAATTTGCTCACACAAGACAAATACCTATAGGGCTGGAATATAAAGGATGACCTTGGCCCTTCACTGTGGTGCTCTCTACCCTCCCCAGACCCTTGACTGTCTCTAAGCTCTATTCCTGTGCTCTGCACATGCTCAGGAGTGGTAAGAGTTTCATAGACAGCCACAACTTTTTCAACACACACACACACACACACACACACACACACACACACACACACACATCTTGCTGAAATTTCTACCGTCTGGAAACTTCTCTCCCACTTTTTTGAAGTCACTAACTGAAGTATATCTCTTGGGCTATACTTTCAAATGTATCCTTCTAACTGTGGAACTGCAGGGTTTGCTATTTAACTGTTTGGGGTCTATTCTGTGGCCACGGGATCAGATAATAGCTTTATAACTACTGTAGTATATAGTGTAATTTAAACATTTTATTGTGAAATATGTAATAAATTTAAAAAGGTGTACATAAGATATATGTACAATCTGAAGGAGACTAATAACACAAACACTCATTTACCTACCACTTAGCTCAAGAAATACAATATTATTAGCCTTTTTTAAACCTTCAGTGTCCCTGTCTTCCTAGTATCCCATCTTCCTACTTTCCTTCAAAGGTAATACTAGCCTGAATTTTGAGTGAATCATTCCTTTGTTTTTCTTTACAGTTTTAACATATATGTGTATCCCTAAACAATGTGTGTCTTTGTTATTGAACTTTAAATATATGGAATTCTAATGTATGAATTCTTCTGTCTTTTTCCCCACTCAGTGTTACATTGGTATCATTCATATTAATGCATATAGCTGTAGTTTGTTCATTTTCATTGCTGTATAATATTCCATTTTGGGAATATACTATAATTCATTCACTTTACTATTGATAGACATTTGTGGGTTGATTTTTTTTTTTTTTTTTTACTCTGACAGTCAGTGGTGCTCTGAACATTTTCATACAAATCTTATGGTAAGAAACATATGAGATTTGCTGGCTCATAAGGTATAGCTGCATGTTCAGCTTTCCTATGTAATTCCAATTTTTTTCAAAGTGCTTGTAACAATTTATCCTCTACTAGCAGTGTATTAGGGTATTTGCTGCATATTCTTGCCAGTACTTAGTATGGTCAGTGTTATTAATTTTTGCTAATCTAGTAAGTATAAAATAATATCTTATTATATTTTTAATTTGTATTTCTTGATTACTTAATGAGGTGAAAGTTATTTCAGGTGTTTGTTGGACATTTCAATTTCCTCTTTTTGAAGTGCCTTTTCAAGTCCTTTGCTCATTTTTCTATTAGACTTTTTATTAAGGATTTATATTTGTTCTTTGTGTATCCTAGATACAAGTTCTTTGTTCATAAAAGTTGGAAATATCTTTTTCTACTCTGTGACTTACTTTTTACTACTTTCTTGATTTTAATGTAATCAAAATGATCAATTCTTTGTGGTTGGTGATTTTTTTTTATTTTAAAAAATTCTATCATACCATGAAGCCATGAAAACATCTCCTTCTAAAATCTTTTATTTTTTAATCTAAAACTATCTCCTAAATTCTTATATATTATCTTCTAAAATCTTTATAGTTTGCATTTCATAAGTAGGTTTTAATTTTCCTGGTATTAGCTTTTGGTATGGTGTGAGTTATGGGGTCTTATTTTCAAATTTAATTATAATGTATCTTGTTGTGGGCCTGTTTGAGTTTATCTTTTTTGGGACTCTTTGTGCTTCCTGGGCTTGTATGTCTATTTCCTTTGCCAGGTTAGAAAAGTGTTCAGTCATTATTTCTTCAAATATATTCTCAATCTCTTGCTTTCTCTCTTCTCTTTCTGGTACTCCTATAATATAAATGTTGTTAAGCTTGATGCTGTCTGAGAGGTCTCTTAAACTCTCTTCACTTTATGGGATTCCTTTTTCTTTTAGCTGTTCTGATTGGGTGTTTGCTGCTACCTTGTCTTCCAAATCAGTGAGTTGGTCCTCTGCTTCACTAGTCTGCTAGTGATTCTTTCTAATGAGTTCTTCATTTCACTTACTGTATTCTTCACTTCTGACTGTTTCTTTTTTGTAGATTTTATGTCATTTTTAATGCTTGCTATCTCTTTGTTGAAGTTCTCGCTAAGTTCCTTGAGCATCCTTATAATCATTATTCTGAACTCTGTCTTTGGTGGGTTGCTTGCCTCCATTTCATTTAGTTTGTTTTCTGGAGGTTTCTCCTGTTCTTTCATTTGGGACACATTTCTTTGTTTCCTCATTTGGGCTGCCTCTCTGTTTGTTTCTATGTATTAGGTAGATCTGCTATGTCTCCCAGTCTTGCTAGGTGGCCGTATATAGTAGGTATCCTGTGAGGCCCAGTGGCACAGTCTCTCTGGTCACCTGCTCCGGGTTCTCCAGGAGTATCCCTCATGTGGGTTATGTGTGTTCTCCTGTTATAATTGAACCTTGATTACCATTGTCATGTCAGTGGGTGGGATTGACCCTCAGGATGATTGGCTGTGGGGTTTGGCCACGTCTATAGTTTAAGGGCTGCCATGTGGAGGGCCTACTCCACTGGGTGGGATTCACCCCAGTGGGCTCTGGTGCTTGTTTAGACCATCCTTTGTGTGTCCCATTTGTGGGGTTAATTGGATGGTGTTCTGCTGTGGTCTGAAGCCAGCCTCCAAGTATGTTGGTTCTGGAGCCTCTTAGGAGGGGCCCCAGTGCAGGCCCAGGTTACCCACTGCCTGAGACTGTTTGGGGACTACCTGGTAGGAACTACAAAGTGATCCATGTTGTTCGCTGCCTGTGCTAAACCTGGAGGTGTGTGGGAGAGGCCACGGTGTGAACTGAGGATGTCTGCAAACCATACCAGGCCTGGGATAGCTCCACAAAAATCCAGGACACCTCAAGGCCTGCTGTCACCTGCTGGCTCCCCTAAGGTTCTAATGCTGATAAAACCTTGTGAGGTACAGTTGGGTATGGGTCTCAGGGAGTCACTAGAGTGGGATGAGTTGTGGTCACCAGGTTAATGTAAATCCTCATTTGGTGCCAGTGCTGAGCCTGGAGCAACTCTGCAAGTCTCAGATCACATGGAGACCAGTCTCCACCCACCGGGGGCCTGTCAACTCTGATAGTTTTCCAAGCAAGAGTGCAATGTGGGCAGGGCTGGCTACTCCTGGAGAAAGTGTCTCAGGCACTGGGGTGTTGGGTGGTGCAGCCCAGTGAGTCAGCCGGATGGAGCAGTGCAGCTCACCAGGCCAATAAGATTCAAATTTGGCTGGTGGGTATGGGCTCAACACAGGAATGATGGCCCCTGCCTGCCAGATGCATGGGAGTAAGACCTCACACAGGGGAAATGCCAACTGTCCTCTGGTCCTCCCCCTGAAGGCACATACCTCAGTCTGCTCCCCCATATGCCTCTGATGTCTCCCAAGTCACTGTCCCTCTTCTCATGCCCGAGGTGAGTTCCTGCGAGTAAGTGAGTCTATGTGCAGCCATTGAAGAGGATGTCTGGGTTTCCCGCCACCTTCTGTCCCACCGGGATGGTTGGAATCCCCACTGTTTGTCACAGCCTGATGTTGTGGAGGCTCCTCTTCCCAGCATCAGTACGCCAGGCTGGGGAGCCTGATTGGGGATGTGGGTTTCCTCAGTCCTCTGGGGGCTAACCTCCATGGCTGAGATATCCCTCCTGATTCTCAACCACCCATTCCACATTTCTGCTTCTCCTGTCAGTCTCGACGTGGCTTTTTCTTTATATTTTCAGTCATAGGCCTTCTGTTCAGCTAGACTTCAGATGGTTCTCCAGATTGATTGTTCTATAATGTTGTTGTAATTTTAATGTGTTCATTAATGATGCTGGCACAGTGTTTATGTACCCTGGCATCTTAAATCTCCCACAAAAACTTTTAGTTTGACATAGTCCCATTTGTGTATTTTTTCTTTTGTTTCCCTTGCCTGAGGAGATATATCAGTAAAAATATTACTAAGGGTAATGTCTGAGAGTTTACTGTCTATGTTTTCTTGTAGGAGTTTTATGTTTTTGTGTCTTACATTTAAGCCTTTGATCCATTTTGAATTTATTCTTGTATATGGTGTAAGAAGGTGGTGCAGTTTCATTTTTTTTTTGCATGTATCTGACTAGTTTTCTCAGCACCATTTATTGAACAGACTTTGTAAATTCTTGCTTCCCTTGTCATAGTTTAAGTGACCATATATGCATGGATTTCTTTCTGCGTTCTTTATTTTGTTCCATTGATCTATGTGTCTGTTTTTATGCCAATACCATGCTGTTTTGATTACTGTGGCCTTGTAGTATAGTTGATATCAGGTAGTGTGATACCTCTAGATTTGTTCTTCTTTCTCAGGATTGCCATGCCTATTCAAGGTCTTTAATGGTTTCATATAAATTTTAGTATTATTTGTTCTAATTCTGTGAAAAATGCCATTGGTATTTTGATAAATATTGCATTGACTCTAGATTCCTTTGGGTAGTATGGACATTTTAACTTTATTAGTTTTTTTTCTGTTTGTGAGTATGGTATATGCTTCTATTTATTTGTATCTTCTTTACTCTTTCTCCTCAATGTCTTATAATTTTCTGAGTGAAAGTCTTTTACTTCCTTGGTTAAATTTATTCCTAGGTATTTTATTTTTATTTTTTTGATGCAACTGTAAATGGGATTGTTTTCTTAATTTATCTTTCTGGTAGTTCAGTATTTGTGTACAAAAATGCAACCAATTTATGAATATTAATTTTGTATCCTGCTACTTTATTAAAATCATTTATCTGTTCTAATAGTCTTTTAGTGGAATCTTTGGGGTTCTTTATAAATAGTATTATGTCATCTTCCAATAATGACAGAGTTAATTCTTCCTTGTCAATTTGGATGCCTTTTATTTCTTTTCCTTGACTGATTGCTGTGACTGGGACTTCCAGTACTATGTTGAATAAAAGTCATGAAAGTGAACATTCTTGTCTTGTTCCTGATCATAAGGAGAATGCTTTTAGCTTTTCCTCATTGAGAATGATGTTAGCTGTGGGTTTGTCATTTACGGCCTTTATTATTTTCAGATATGTTCCTTCTATTCCCACTTTGCTGAGCGTTTTTATCATAAATAGAAGCTGGATTTTGTCATATGCTTTTTCTGCATCTATTGATATGATCATATGATTTTTATTTTTCCTTTTGTTTATGTGAATTGATTTGCAGATATTAAATCATCTTGCATCCCAGGAATAAATCCCACTTGATTGTGGTGTATGATCTTTATAATGTACTGCTGAATTTGGTTTGCTAATATTTTGTTGAGGATTTTTGCATCCATGTTCATGAAGGGTACTGGCTTATAATTTTGTTGTTGTTATGTCTCTGACTGGTTTTGGAATCAGGGTAATGGTAGCCTTGTAGAATGAGCTTGGAAGCTTTCCCTCCTCTTGTAATTAATATATTTTTAAAGAATGTTTCCATTTCGCTTACGTTTAAAGTAGTCATTTTACTATGAATTCTTTGAAGTGTGTTTTAAATTTTTGCTTTACGACCTAACACTTGTTTAATTTTCATAAATTGGTAAAAAGTTGTTTATAATATTCTTTTAATCTATATTGCAAATATGGAGTTGTAATCTTTTTAGTTAATACTGTTTATTTGTGCCTTCTCTATTTTGTTTTTGATAAATCTTGCAAGAAATGTATCCATTTTACTAGACTTAACAAAACAAGCCAACTTCTAGTTCTGTTGATTTTCTCTGTCATTTTTTAACGTTTCATTAATTTCTACTTTTATATTTATTCCCTTTCTTCCATTTTCTTTGGGTTTATTATTATTTTTTCTTTTTCTAGCTTTTTAAGTAGATGTATAGGTCAGTTATCTTCAACCTTCTTTCTCTTTTAATATAAATATGTAAGGCTTAAATTTCTTTCCAAATATTATTTGTAGATGTCGCCAACAAGTTTGTTAAGAAATGTTTTTCATGAGCATTCACTTTTAAGTATTTTAAAATTTCTTTGATGTATGAATTATTTAGAAGTATGTTTTTTTAATTTCCTAGTGTATATGCAATTTTAGTTACATTTTCTCCTTAATTTCTAAGTTAATTGTGTGGTCATAAAATGTGGTTTTCATGTTACAAGGTCTTTGAAATTTATTGAGCATTGTTGGGCTTACTACTTGTTTAATTTTTGTAAATTTTCCCTGTGTGCTTGAAAAGAATGTGTATTTTTCAGTTGTGGTTGCCATTTTCTATATATATCTACTGGCTCAAGGAGAGTATTTGTGTGGTTCACGTATTGCATCATCTTCTCATAGATTCAGTGTGTTTCTAATGCCTTTTGATTGTGAGCTCTGGTTTGACCTCTACACCTGTTTGTAAGTGCCATCCTCTTGAGAAGAGCTTCCTTTGCATCTGTTGGACACAGGAGGGCACTGTCACCTGAGAACATTTTAAACTACATTTTTGAATTAAGGGTTTTCTGTTTGTTTGCTTTTTGACCACATAGGTGGTATAGGTGGTATAAATTCAGGCCTCTACATCCATACGCAGTGAGTGTGGCTTAAAGTTAGGAGTTCCCATTAGAGAGACAGAGGGAGGCACATATTGGTATAGGCTCCCTGTATGGGTGGGTTTTATTCTACTTCACCCATTTAGAAAACTGTTCCCCAGATTTCTGTTTTTTAGGTTGGTGTCTGTGACCTAAAGCCTACTTAGCTCAGAGCACTAATGACTGGCATGTATCTTCCAGGCAAATGCTGGCTCCAGTGTTTACTTACCCCTAAGGGTTTGTGCTTTCTCATGGTTTCTGACATCCAAGGAATCCCCTTACTCTCTGGCCAACTTATTCGTGCATTAAAATCATGATTTTGTATTTTAACTGGCATTTTTATTCATGCAATACTAGGAAGGTTTTCCACATTGCTAGAAGAAAAGTCTATAATGTAGTTTGGAAACCAAAGAAAGTTAGAGCAATCCAGCATCAAACTATGATTTCAGCTGAAAATGGCTCTGGACTGAATTTGCCTTCACAACTGTTCCAGAGTACAAGAGGAAGTAGTATAGTTAAAAGGATGAATGGAAAAAGAACTAGAGAGAGCATGGAAGAGTTTTCATTATAAGCTCTTTTCTATCTGCCAAACCAGTGCAAAAGTTTCTACATTCTCTCTTTGAGTTTCTACATCTATAAGGAAATGAATATTGCTGCTTTCCAGATTTGTGAAGCTTTAGTGAGAAAACACACTCAAATGCTTTACATGGGATTTTGCATAGAGTAAGCACTAAGTAAATGTGGGGTGCAGTTGACTCTGAACCTCCTAATAGTACTTTGAGGGATGCTTCCCAGAGTTTGCCTAGAGACATAGTCAATGCCCAAGGCACGTGATAATTTCAAAATGAGAACTTAGACTAAATCTAATAGAATACCGAAAGGCAATTTTAAGGAGAAAATCACTCTGAAGAAAACATTCTGATGGATGCCCTTTAAACAGGAGCCTTAAAGAATTCCCATTCCAAGAAAAACGAGTTCACAATATCCCAAAACTCTTGAAGCATAATAGATTTTAGGCATCAGCCTGATATTTTGATTCTCGACAGAGTGGCTCATTGTAATGGTAAATGTGGGACACTTCTTGGGAACCACAGAATCAAGAATAAAATACCCCAACTTACTGCGCATTCTTATTTGATTTTCTTCATCTGTAATTTTTCTTATAGAGTGGGCTTTAATTGCTGAAAGGCATAGGAGTGACTTTGGGTCATTTGGGTACACAGACTGGGAATCTCAGGATGCCTTAGTATCAGGTAAAATGTAGAGGCTTGGACTTGGCTCACCCAGGGGGAGTGCAGATTACCTTTGACATTTACTGGACGGGACATTCTTGCCACAGGAATGAAGTGTTTTCCAGTTTATTTTAAACTGAGAACTCTCAATTCACTGTGATAGTTGGTTTGGCAGAGTTAGTTGCCATTAAAATCTCCCCCATCTTGAATGAAACTTAAAATGACTCTGAGCTCGGGTGAAGAAGGAAAAGTTGACGAGGTAACCCTGGGCACTGCTGCCCTATGAGTCATAGCTGAGGAAAGACATCAAGGGCTTCTGTCACTGCAAGTCTCAAAGACCTTGAATGATGTGGGGAATGGACTCCAACTGGTCACCTGGTCACAGCCATGGTTTACTTTCTGGCTCTTGGACTGCTTCTCATGTTACCTTACTAAGGCTACAGAAAAAACTGCCTTCAGCACATACCACTCTCAGATCCTATATAACAGGCATACATACATATGTTGAAAAGGTCAATGGAAATAAAAGAACAAAGATAAAATGAGGTATTGTCAGCAATAGTTAGACAATTTTGAAACAAAGAAAGAAAGAAGAGTAGGGTAGCAGAAATAAATTGTTGAGAGAAAGGCAAAGTTCCTTAAAGAAACATTATGGTTTCACCTGCATTTCTTTTTGCTTCTGGGCTTGTAAGTATGACTTACTGAGCTTATAATTATAATGTGCACTATACAATATTAGGCTCTTATCAAGTCTTGTTATCTAAATAGCTTATATTACTAGATTGAGTTATACGTATGCTTATTTTCTAATGACAAAATGAGACCCACAAAATACTTGTATTATATACAAAACAATATGTAATGAAACAAATTACATATTGTTTCATTATAAGTATACTAATAATTATTATTATTCCTATGATATATCTGACTAGAACAGTGGCAATAAAAAGATACTAATTCTTAGATTTGTTACCCTTCCCCATCAAGAACAACTTGATAGCACTGATTAAGAGCTTCATCAAAGAGCAGGCCTTGTGTCAAGCATTTTGTTCCTCTGAAATGAGATCATTTTTTCCCTAGATCTTAATAAGCACTTAATAAAGTTAGGTCCCCATGGAATTGAATTTGAATCTAATCTTAAAATTAAGCATTACATATTTTATTTGATCAAAGTTAGATGTAATCTATGGAAAAACTAGACAAAAAATTATTTCCTTTTTAGACACAATTTATCCCATTAGGCAAGTGTTACTTTCCTGAGGCCGTGAATCCCCCAAAATGTGCAAAATCGTGTGTGTGAGAAGTAGTGTGTGTGAGAGAGAGATTGGGAGAGAAAGAGGGACATGTTGTTTGTTGATGAAATTTTTTTCTAGGTCAGAGGTCTGTAGCTTTCATCAGATTCCAAAAAAGTCCATGATTAAGAGCCCCTGCCCAAAGGTAAGGACACTTTTTCCGGTGACCTATCTGGTTGTAAGAGGCTTCATTTTGCAGTTGGAAGCTTACTGTGTTGTATTTCTGATGTAGTCTTTTCTGATAACTTTTATCATCAAAAATCTTAATGTTTGAAAAATTAAAATGCAGCATTCTGTTAGAATTTAAGAAAGATGTGTTCAAAAATAGCTTTTGGGAGCTCCCCAGGATTTTACAATGTTCCACAATGATGGCCTGGTTTCCTGCAACATTAATAACCAAGATATATGGCTCTATTTGACTCGACATCTTATAGAGCTTATAATTTAGTTGTTCGATTTTACTTTGTGTTTGCCAAGTGTTTACATGCATAGCTCTGTAACAGTGTCTAAAATTATGAAATTCAATTATGAGTTGATTATGACTTTAAGATAGCATTCAGGTAATCTTCCTCTCTCCTTTTTTCCCTCCCCTCTCCCTTTCTTCCTTCTTTCTTTCCTTCTTTCCCCGCCTTTTTATTTTATTCGTTTTACTTTTTTTAGGACTCTAAAAGTGAATGTGTTTTGCAAAGAACCCTGTTCAATGTTATCAACAATAGTAACAACAACAATAACAATAAAGCTTGACTACCTAAGAGATTTCTCTGATTTATTGCTTATGATTTATTTCTTTAAGAAATGTTTTAGAAGTACCTACCTCATTAAGCAGGGGGAAAAATAGCTATCCTCATTAAACTAACATCTGATCTACTGTAGTTCTGACTTTCATTTCAAAGCATTAATAACTTGTCATTTGTAGAAATACTTTGAATAGTATAGGGTTCCTGATTGACTGCAGGGCCGTAATTCAATCACCAGCCTCTACTGACATTGCGATCCCCAGGGGTGAGGCTTGAGGCTTTAGGAATGGCAGCTAAGTCCCCAGTCTGAATTACAGCTCCGTTATTCAATCTGGAGCCACGCTTTGTTATTTATAGTACATAGAAAAAGACTGTGGACTTTTCAAAAGAGGAAAACAATAAATCAAACTAACAAGATGACCAGCTCTAATATTAAAATGTAACACTCTATGATGTAGAGGTAGAAAGATTAATGAGCATATGACGTAGGGTTATTAAAGGTGTGATGGGCAGGAGAGGGAATGGATTATGAGGAAATTAAATGAAGTATTTAACTGGAAGGCAATCAAGCTCCGTGGAAGTTTTTAAATGACCAGCTAATAGAGCTTGTCTTATTACCACAGTAACCTAACTCAAACCCATAGGCCTTTCTCTAATACCTTTTCTCCTAAAATTCCTGAGTTTTGCTATGATATACAATCACAATGGTGTGCAAACACTAGTCATAGATACACATTGCTACTGATGTTTTCTTGGGGTTATTACTCTCCTGGGATGGGTATTCATGACATTTGGGGAGGCCTGAAACAAAAGAATAATAAAGTGATGGTTTTCAGAAATGATCATCAAATAATAAATTTACCATTCAAAGATATTAATATGGGTTTGAAGAATGAAAAGAAAAACATGTTTTCTGTTGGTTTTGCTTGAGATAGTATGCCAATTAAGATATTTATGAGTTAATATCAGAGGATTTCAGATTATTGGCTCCCGTTGCTGTGTAACTGAATCAGTTGCTAAAACCAATTTCTCAGCACACACCCTTTAACCTTTGCTGTGGTGTTTTTGCAATCCATTTACCTGATCCCTCTTTCCCCTCTCCTTCATCATCCCTTCAATACTTTAAGCCTCATTTCCTGTCTAGCAGTTAATAAAAGAAAAAATGTCACCCCCATAACCCTTACTCAGGCCACCCTCCCTTTCCTTCAAATTTATAGGTCTTTGTCTTACAGTTAGTTATTTCACCTTTGTTCAAAGTTTGTCAGCCTGTCAAACCCAGGAATCCTGAAAGTTCAGAAATTTGTAGGCTGACAGTCAGTATAATAGTTGAGGAATCATTTGTTTAAATTCAGATTCATGAAGCAATATCAGTGAAATCACTGTGAAATATCAAACGGAAGATATATTTGATAAACGAAACAAACAAACAAACAAACAAAAACCCCAAAAGATGACCAAAAAACCCAACTTGATATGGTCTATAAGTTTTTTTAGGGCATATGAGCCTCACTGGAACTCCAGTAGATCCAGTAGGTCCATCAGGTCTAATAGGTCCACACCATGTTATGCATTTGCTGTGGCTTCACCACCCTGGATGCCTTCTGTTCCTTCAGTTGCTTGCATGGGGTCTAATAGAAACTTGATCCTCTGCTAAATTCACCCCAGGAATGTATTGAAGTAAAATTTCAGGGACTATTCATATAGTTGCTCATGGAAAAACAGACATTTTAAAATTCATGACCTTAAAAGTTGGTCTCACTCATGAGCAAGTGGAGACTTAAAGAAGAATTATTAATAATAAAACAAACAAACAAACAAAAAAACCCAAAAAATTCTTTATATAGGACTTAGTTTGCTGGTGTTGTGACATGATATAACACGTTTTTAAAGCATTTATATTGTTACATAGAGTGTATTTTATTTTTACTTCCCGTGAGGGAAAAGGTGGTGCCAGAATTGTACACCTGAAGGAGACCTAAGTTAGGTACCGGTATTAGTTTGCTAGGACTGTCATAACAAAGTACCGCAGACTATTTCTTCACCGTTCTGGAGGCTAGAAGTCCAAGAGCAAGGTACTGGCAGATTTGGTTTTTCCTGAGGCCTCTCTCCTTGGATTGTTGATGGCTGCATTCTTGTGTGTGCTCACATGGTCTTTTCTCTGTGCCTGTCTAGGTCCTAATCTCCTCTTATAAGAACACCAGACAGCTTTGATTAGGGCTCATCCTGAGGACCTCATTTTAACTTAATTACCTCTCCAAAGGACCTATCTCCTAATACAGTCACATTCTGAGGTACCAGTAGTTAGGGCTTCAACATACGAATTTTGGGAGGGAACACAATTCAGCCCATTAACAGTAACATGGTCTCTTTTTTTTGTAGAAGAAACTAAGGCATAGAAAGATTAATTGTCCAAACTAATTATTGGCAAACCTGGTATCAAGATTGGAGCTTAGATGTTGTAATTATTAGTGTCTACTTGACCGATATTTAAACAAAAACAAATAGAAGTTAATAGACTGTGAAGTCCCAGCATTTGGCAAATAGTAGACATTCAACAAATATCTGTTGAATGATTCACAGCCTCTCTTTAATTAGAATAAGGACTTGTTACAGTTTGGGTGTCTTTTTAAATATATGTGGAGATGACAAATAAATCAATAGACATAGGACAGAGAGACAGAAAGGAGTGGCCAGGAACTATGCTTCAAGAATACTACTTGGGAGAGTCCCAGCTCTACTACTTTCTAAGGGGCTCCTTTTGTGTCCGTTTTACACCCCTCCAAACACACACTGACGGGGGCAGAGTGTTGAGATTGGGGGTGTGGGGGGGAGCTACAAAACAGGGAGCTGCAGGAAAAGCAAGGGGCAGGGTCAATATTCCCATTAGTAGCTGGACAGGTAAAGATACTCCTGCAGACAAACTCCTCCTTCCACCACTAGGCTCCCATGCTCTTCCAGTAACACAGATGCAGGTTTTTGAGGTCTGCTCTCTAGTAGGAGTGGGAGCTCAACGAAGGCAGATGTGGGCACTTGACACAGACATAGAATATGGTAGTCAGTCACTCAGGAATCAAGGAATCAATGAATAAAAAATAGTCATCAAGCACTGAATTATGGCTTCCATCTAAGACTAAAGACTGAAACAATTTCTCATAGAAACACTTGGCTTATATCAGGGTTTTGACCACAGACACAGAATGTACTCAGAAGACAAAATACATATACTGCTTACTGCTGAACTGGGAAAAGGACCTCATAAATTGTTTTGCTACCTACTTTGTGCCTCACCATTATCTCCCACCATTAATGCCTTTTCTATGTCCTACTCACTAGTTATCTCATAGAGTAATTTAAGCATTTATTGGATAGCTTGTGTATGTGTGGATCTATTCATTTTATTTTTCTTAAATATATTCTCTTCTAAGTAGGACTGCGTGATTTTCTGTGTGAGTGCTAACACATTGTAAATAGGTACATCATAAACCCATTTGGAAAATTCTATAGTCCCCTGTAGAGGAAGCACTAGTTTGTTAGGCACCAGTCTCCTTCCTCTTTTGGCTCTGCTGTCTTGTCTGACATTTGGTCAATTACTCTCCCTTTCTTTCTCTTATTTAGATTTTGCTCACTGCAAATAATAATCGTATCTCTTAGCCAGTGTTCAGAAATGATTAAACATTGGAGATTTCCTGAGGGGGAGTATGAATTATGAGAGGGTATGATTATGGAAACCAAAGTGGGAATTTTGAACATCATTATGACATTCTCCATTAAAAGTTAAGTCTTCTTAACATATTTGAATTCACTTCCTGCCCCATTTTTTAAATTAAAATTTTTTGGGTGACATTGATTAGTAAAATTATATAGGTTTCAAAAGTACATTTCTATAATGCATCATCTATAATGCATTGTGTGTTCACCACCCAGAGTCAGTTCTCCTTCCATCGCTATATATTTGTCCCCCTTTCCCTCTTCTACTGCCCCCCTCCCTCCGTCTGGTAACCATTAAACTGTTGTCTATGTCTATGAGTTTTTGTTTGTTTGTTTGTTTATCTTGTTTGTTGTCTGTGTCTATGAGTTTTTGTTTGGTTGTTTGTTTATCTTGTTTGTTTGTTGCTTTCAGTTTTATATGCCACATATGAGTGAAGTCATATGGTTCTCTACTTTTTCTGTCTGACTTATTTCATTTAGCATGATAATCTCAAGATCCATCCATTATCGCAAATGGCAATATTTAATCTTTTCTTATGGCTGAGCAATAGTCCTTTGTATATATGTACCACCTCTTCTTTATCCAATCATCTATCGAAGGACACTTTGGTTGTTTCCATGTCTTGGACATCATGAATAATGCTACAATGAACATAGGGGTACATATACCTTTATGGATAAATGTTTTCAGAATTTTTGAGTAGATACCCAGAAGAGGGATTGCTGGGCCATATGGTAGTTCTATTCTTAATTTTTTGAGGAAGCTTCAAAATAGTTTATATTATTTTCCATAGTGGCTGTACCAATTTACATTCCCACCAGCAGTGTATGAGGGTTCTTTTTTCTCTACAATCTCACCAACATTTGTTATTACTTGTCTTGTTAAAATAACCATTCTAAACAGGTGTGAGGTGGTATCTCATTGTGGTTTTGATTGGTATTTCCCTAATAGCTAGTGAAGTTGAGCATATTTTCATATGTCTGTTGGCTATCTGTGTGTCTTCTTGGGAGAAGTGTGTGTTCAGGCCTTCTGCCCATTTTTAAACTATATTTAAAATGTTGTTTGCAAATATCTCCCATTCTGTTGTTTTCCTCTTTGTTTTGTTGATGGCTTCTTTTGCTGTGCAGAAGTTTTTAGCTTGATGTAGTCATTCATTTATTTTTACTTTTACTTTGCTTGCCTTCAAGGTCAAGATGCTCTTTGAATCCAAGGTCCATAAGTTTAGTACCTATGCTTTCTTCTATGCAATTTATTGTTTCAGGTCTTCTGCTATGGTATTACCACCCTGGACGCACCCGACCTCATCCCCTCACCCCCGTTTTTTCAGGACAATCTTTCCCTTCCTTTCCTTGCCATTGAATAACTCTTGTAGTTAGTGACTTTCAGGTTTTATAAGTAAAATGGCAATTCAAGCTATTAAAAAGAGGTGTCATTGGACAACTGAAGGACAAGAAGCTTCCACTAAGAAACACAACACATTATTAACAAGGCTAAACTGAGATCTTTTTCCTGCCCCGACTATGCCAAATAATGCCACTCTTCTCCTCCTCTTCTCCCCTCCTTCCCTCTTGCCCTCTTCTTCCCCACTCCTCCCTTTCTGAGGCACCCTTCATTGCAAAAAGTGTAACCCAGGAGACACTGAGAGGAGCAGTAAAGAGCTTGCCTAGGCTTTCAGGTGTTGCTCCAATGAGGTGGACTGCAAGTAACCATATGCTGCACACAAAGCCAATTTGGGAAACAACTTGAGAGAAAAGTAAGATCCTAAAATTTATGTTTTTCAATTGCAGAAAATAGTAGTTTGATTCAAGATTCAAATCCTCATGGATAATTTTCAAGCTAAGCTAACACTATTTATGCAATGCTATGTATGTGACACAGCAGATTCCCTTCCTCCTTTGAGTCTGAAGTTGTCAGTGAGAGGAAATGTTTAAAATTGTGCACAGGGAGTTGGGTGGGGGATGTTGAGAGGCGATATGTGAGTTCTGTTGAGAGCTGAGGAGTAACCTCCCTTCCCCTCCCTATTCTCTTAAAACTGTCTAAAGCAAGTTGCTCATACTACCTTAATTTAAATATCCCAGGACCTAAGTGAAACAAATCACTCTCCCACCTAGTGGATTTGTTGACTCTCTGAAAGGTAGAGACAATCAATCTAGAGAGCAGGTGATGTTAATAATTTGTACTTTTCCCTCCACCTACCATTGTTTCTCTCCTGTGAACTCCTTAGTATCCTTCAGTTTCACACTGAATAATCTACCGTCTTGAGCTGTAGTCTCATTGTTTATTTGGCATGGTTCTTGCCTGTCCCACAGATTCCAAATTCAAATGTCAGGATCGAGACGTATAATCCTCTTCTGCTTCTAAAGCAGCAAACCTAGCATTCAGTAAATATGATCTAATTGAGTAATGAGAGAGAAGGAACAAATGATTTAATAGACAAGTGAAGAAAGAGAAAAATCTTAGGAAGATTTTTAACATTTGAAATATCAGAGTCCTTTTATAGTTTCACATTATATGGCTGTGGAACTGTTAGCAAAATCTCAGGAACATTCAATATCTCAGGGCATTCACAGGAACCCCAAAGAATGCCCCAAAATCTGTTTCTGCAGAAGTCTGATCAATCATGGTAGTCCAATGTAGACAATGACATCAAAATGCTTATATGACCATGTCTCTTGGAATTTGTGAGTTTTCAGATGAGTGGGCTTTACCCATCTGAAATTAAGAGCTGATGATGCCCAACATTAATTGACTGTTAGTATCAGATATGTTTGATATGCTTCATCATGATGATTCTATGTGGAAGGTACTAGGATACCCATTTCAAGAATGAGAATGTTGAGTGTCAGAGAGCCTAAGTAACTTGGGGAGGTCACATGGTTCAGAAGTGATGAACTTTACCTGTAATTCAGAGGCCTAAAATGCTTCACCAACCACAAGTACTGCTCCTTAAGCCAGGTTTATTGTTTTTGTTATTGTTGTTGTTTTTTTGCAAATGCAAAAATGTAGAAATGTATTTAAAAAAATATGGAAAAGGAGAAACATTTGAAGCATCCTTGGAAAAACATTTGGAAGGATTTAATAGGAAGTAAAGCCTTTTAAAAACCTTTTACTGATAAAGACGTATTCATTTTTGTGGTAGAAGAGTAAAAATAATTTGAGGAATAAATTGAAATAAGAAAAAAAATTATTCTATAGAAGACTAAAGCCCTTTATTGCTTTAAAAATAGATTCCTTAAAAACAAAATAAGATGCCAGAAAGGAATTTCTGAAGGGGTGGTTTTGTTTTGCTTCTTCAGACATGAATTATGTTAGAAGATTACATGCTGTACATGTTTTATATTCAACAATGTCTGTGTGCACATTCTAAAGATAGAACTAAGACAAGGGCAGTTATTCCCAACAATATGAATAATAAATTCCTACTTACAGTGGAAAAGCCATCTTCGCAGGGAAATTTAGTTTGAGATAATTTTCTTTATTTTGAGTCACTTAGTGAACTATTAGATGTGCTTTTTCTTTTTCCAAATTTCTATTTTCAGACTCTGTCTAAATCTGGAAAGTTATTAAAGCTTATTTATTTCTGCATATTCTTTTTTACCTGTGGTTAGTGAACGATATGTTTCCTGACTATTACTATCTTGGTGGATATAATTCAGATGTATCCTGTTTGTACCCACTAATACATAGGATATGTGTAAATTTTATGAAAAAAATATTATATCCCCAGTAGAAATCATTTAGAATAGACTTTTGGAGCTGTTTAGTTTTACAACTTTTAGTAGGAATCAACAGAATGGAGAGGTAAAAGCCCCTGAGATTAATAATTAGACCTGGGATTTAACCTCCATCTGGGTCCTTAGGTAAATTATGAGACTCTGAGTCTTAATTGTCTCACTATATGATAAACATTTCCCTGAATTTAAATGAGATAATGCAAGTATATGCAAAGTACCTGGCTCATGGTGGGCACATAATACTTTTTAGTTTCCTTTCTTTCCATCAAGCTTATTTCCTATTCAAAGATAGAATTCTGGTGAAGTATAAAGGCACTTGGGAACAAGGTTCAAGACTGATAGTTATTACTTAATAAATTCGTTGGTTATTCCTACTGACCTGAACCCACCAATATCCCTGTGAAATCCTGCCAGGGGTCCTTTGGAGGATGGCATTAGTACAGCATTGACAGCTCAGGCAACTGGAAAGAAGCCAATGGCCATAAATTGCAAAGCCTTTTACAATCCAAACGTGATGGAAACTATATGCCATTTTGGGGGTGATTTGAAAAGCACATGGTTTGGAGTCATTTTGATGGATTAAGTATTTTCCCTGAATCATCTAGTTTAGAAGATTAAAACTTGATTATAAAATACCCAAATGTTTTTAGATGTAGAAATAATTGAGCATAAATCAAATACTCCAGGTTCATGAGAAAATAATCAAGAGAACAAGTGATGTGGTGTTCTTTTGGGTCTGATATTGGAACTAAGAAACATTACAATAGTTTATTGTTCATAGAATAATATATTCTTGCAGAATTGTTTTGGAATGCAGGCACTACCTAGAGTTGATTGGTGCTTGGCAACACACCAAAATAATCCCTATGATGAAGGAAAGTTATGAGAATGTAAACGTTTTTTCCCTAGTACCTTATGTCTCTTTGACTTCAAATCGAGAAAGAGGTGGTTTGTAACTCTTCTATGGCTTAAAAGCATTCCAGGATAGAAGGTCTCTGTCAGAAAAAAGTTACCTGATTGTCTAGAGCAGTGGGACTTAACTTTTTGGGTCACAGATCCCTTTAAACTCTGTGGAAACTTAAGGAAACTTAAGGTCAATGTGATAACATGAAGCCACCCAAAATGGCTAGAAGGTGCCATTGTAGGTTCTTGGCATTTACAACCAACGATCGAAGACCAACTTCTTTCCCTCTGCCTTTTAAGGAGTACTTGGCGTTTTCTCTCTTTATAAGCTTCAATTAGGTTTTGGTTATGGAGGGCTTATTGGAATAGTTTTATTGATGTTTTAACACATTTTCTTAGCTGGAAGCTAGTTTAGGGGCCAGTTTGAAAAGCTTATAAATCAGAACTGCAGGGATTGGTCTTTGCCCAACAAATTCCAACCAATTGGTTTCCTAATGTTACATGACTTCTTGTCATTTTCCTGGTAGACTTTTCTTCCTCGATAAATCCAAGCCCTGTTATCTTGCAGGAGAATAAATTGGAAAAGAGAGCTAATGGAAAATAATTGTTTGCACAGCGTTTTAAAAATCTTTAAGCTCTGAGTCAAGGTCTAAGTGTATGAGGATTGCTCTGGTTCACTGTCAATGGTCTAGTTCCTTGAGAGCTAGGAGTACAGTGAGATGTGCCAGAGCTCCCACCAAGGACAATGAAGTCTATAGGACTGGGGTGCTTCAGCCCCTCTTCCCAGGCCTGGAGGCCTGTGATGTAATTTAAATAAAGTGTTTATTTTAGAATGGTTTTCGATTTATAGAGCAATTGCCAAGATAGGGCAGAGAGTTCCCATACACCCCACACCCAGTTATCCCTCGTATTCACGTCTTAAATGAGTCCGGTACATTTGTTGTTTGTTAATGAACCAAGATTATTACCATTCACAAAAGTCCACAGCTTATATAAATTTCCTTCGTTTTTCCCTAATGTTCCTTTTCTATTCTAGGACCACCTCCAGGGTACCACATTACATTTAATCGTCATGTCTCTCTCCGTAGGCTCCTCTTGGCTATGGCTATTTCTCAGACTTCCTTGTTTTGGATGACCTTGACAGGTTTGAGGAGTACTAGTGAGGTATTTTGGGCTTTGTCTGATGGGTTTCTTATGATGAGATTGGGGTTATAGGTGTTGGGAGGAACATCAAGAGGTAAAGTACCAATCTTATCACATCATATCAATGGTACATATTATCAACATCACTGATGATGTTGACCTTGATCACCTGCTGAGGTCTTGTTTGTCAGGTTTCTCCACTGTAGTTATGTTTCCTCCACTTTTCTATGCTGTGCTCTTTGGAAGGAAGTCTCTTTGTACAATCCACACTTGAGTGGGGAAATTATGCTCCCTCTCCTTGAGGGCAGAGTATCTACATAAATTATGTGGAATTATTATACATGGGTATTTGATTTGTCTCTTTTTTCCTAATTACTATCTATTCAATTATTTATATCAGTATGGACTCATGGATATTTACTTCATGCTTTGAGTTACAATCTAATACTACTTTACCTATATTGTTACTCAATTTTTCTATTTTGGCCATCAGGAGCTCTTTTAGTTGGTTCTTACAAGTATGTCCCTTTGACATACCCTCATTACTATAAATTAAAATTTTTTTGAGCCTTTCCTTATTCTCTGGCACTACAAGATGCTCCAGACTCGTATATTTCCTGCCCCATTCTCAGAATCAGCTATTTCTTCAAGGAGACCTGGTTCCTTTTATTGGAGAATGGTATTAGAAACCACAGTCTGGGTGCGAGGTCTTCTTCTGGCATGCCATTGCTTCTAGGCTCTGTCAGCTGGTGGAGCAGGGAAATATATCTGTGTATACTAACTCCTGTATATAGACATACCTATAGATGTTTCTATAGGTAACCATCTATATCTGTAATAAACATGAGTTTACAGTGATGTCTTTAACTCTAGAGACTAGGGACTTGATTTTTATATATGATAATGGGTTGTCTGGTTTGTTCTGAAAAGTTTTAACCCAAGACTGGAGGGGCAGGAGACAAGTAGTGAAAGGAGCCAGAGAACTGTGGAAGGTCAATGGCAACATGAGAAACAACAGTGGAAAATGGAAGCGACTGCAGTTGGTAGAAATAGAAGGAATATCAACTAGAGTAATAATCAATTTCTGAGTGCCTTTTGGTGTAGAGGCAACAGTTTTAAGGCCTTATTGTAGCCACCTAGAGGGAAATGTCAAAAAAGAGAGTGAGTGAGAACTACAACAGATAAGAAGAGTTTAGAAGTCTGGGGCTACTTCGAGTAACAATCAACAATGCCTAAAACTTGGGCAAAGTCACTGCTGTTCACAATAGTGGCCCTGGTCACCAAGAAACAGTGTGACATATTCACTCTGATTATCACAGTTGTAGGCATGTAATATTAATACATTCTAGAAGGATTTACATTAAAATAGTTAAAAATTATTTTGGTGCTTAAAGCATTATTAGGTTTAAGTTTTCTGCTTTAGAATCTACATTTACCGTGGATCTACATTGCTAAATCCAAGGCCTCCTACTGAAATTTCTAGAAGCCCATATTTTGTAAACAAATTAAGGTGCTTATAAGGGGCTTTAAATGTAATGAATTTCTGGACAGGGTCTACTGAAGTCCCTTAAACTGCTGTGTCACCCTGGCACGCTTGGCCCATGGTTGCCAGAACTCGCCCATTCTCAGGCCTGGGGAAATCTGTTGCTAAATGAAGCCCAAGGAAGCTGCTTCCAGCTACTTAGTTCCTTGCCCTCCTCTGTTTCTGAAACATCCGGTTTTGGGACAGCAATACTGAGAGGTAGAGGGAGAACACAAAACAGAGGTGCTATGTCTTTCCTTCTCTCCCTCTCCTCCCTGTCCCCATCCTCCTTTACACTTCTACCCCTTCATCCCCTCTCTCCCTTGTTCCAGAATACATCTGGCACCCGTATGCCTGGCACAGTGCTGGCTCGGAGCCCGTAGCAGCAGGCAAAGGAGGCATGGCCTTTGATAGCTCGGAAAACAGACATTACACAATATACTCAGGTACTCAGTGATTCCGTTGCAGTTGGGTAAGGTGCCGAGAAAGTGGAATTTTGGTGGCGGTGGGCTAAGGCTTGCCAGGTGGTTGAGCTCTAAGGGATTCTGGTGCTCACTTCAGGTAACTACACCTGCTATTCCTAGAGCACTTCTCTGCGTGAGGCCCTGCACCAGGCACTTCACATGATGCCTACTTGGCTAGTCAGACCCTCATTTTACAGAGGAGGATCCTGACATTAGAAAAGGCTGTGCCACTTGCCCGAGGATAAAGGCCGATTAAGTGAGTGTGTCAGGACTTGCCCCTGAGGTCTGGATCCAAAGGCTATGCTTGCTGCCCCCTGGTACCCACCTGCCTCCCTGTTTGGCTAGTCTCACAGGGTGAACAGCAACCTATTACTTGTTTGGGGACAAGTAACCAAATAACGAGTAAAGGTGTCCCAGTGATTAACAATAAAGTCACCATTCCACTCATTTCACTAGCTGACATTGAACAATGTTTAGGGTCTATTATTAAAAAAAAAAAAAAAGCACACCAAAAACTGGCCACCCAAAGATTTTCCTTTTTGAACCTTTTTGAAATGATGGGCCTTTCAGGGATAGGTTTGAACAGAGCAGTCTTGCCTGTCCTGGCTGCCCACAGTTACTATGCCACATAGAATGTTCATTGAATATATAGGACAAAGCTTCTACCTTGATTAATTCCATTTCCGTAAGACCTTTCAATCTTCCTCTCCATCCTCACTGCCACTGCATTTTCTTTTTTTTTTCTGGCTTATCATCTCTTCTTTAGAGCATTGCAATGGAGTCTGTGTTGGTTTTTGTTCTGGTTACCTCTTTTTAATCTATTTTCTATCTGTTGCTTCTTCTGTGAAAACCCTTTCATGAATCCCCATTGCTGACAGAATAGACTGCAGCGTGGCCTCCTCACAGCCTGCTGTGACCTGCTCTTCCTCTCTCTTCAGCTTGGTCTCCCACCATACCTGTGTTCTTTAAGTCCCCTACCCCCATTGCCTACCCATCCTCGGAAGGGCTCCATTGATTTCTCACCTCCAAACTTTTACCTGTTGACCCTCTGCCTTTGCAGCTACTCCCGACTGATCATCCACGTAGTCCTCAGCACGTGGCTTGCGTGCTCCCTGCTATGCGGAGGTACTCCTGGGTCGCTCATCCCCTCCACTGCGGACTGTGGAATACAGAACATACCTCTATTGTAGTCATCACACTGCATTGCAGCACTCAGCAAACTTCTTCTGTAAAGGGCCAGAGAGTAAATATTTTCGGCTTTGTAGGCCACAGGGTCTCTGATGCAACAACCAAGATCTGTAGTTGTAATTTGACAGCAGCCATAGACACCATATAAACAGAGGGTGTGTCTATGTTCCTATACAACATTATATACGATATAGGCAGTGGCTGGATTTAGCCCACAGGCTATAGTTTGCTGACCCCCTGCTGTATTCAAATCAATTGTTTACTTGTGGCTCTTCCTCACTAGCCTGTGAGTTCCCTGAGTGATAGAGTTGTTCTTGTCCTTCTTTCTATTCTCAGTCACCATCTAATCTGGGCCTGACACATAGTAGCTGCTTAATAATGCTGCACAGGTGAATATGTGAATGAATAAATGAATTAATATCAGTTGGGAACTAAGCATTTAATGGCATCAAAAAGAATCTGGACCGAGTGAATCACAGTAAAAATAGAAACATATCAAATTTGCACAGTGGAGAATATATCTCTTTTTATATGTCGGGGAACTCAGAGATAGCATCTTTAATATGATGTGGCCAGAAAGCTTTGTCCCTCCAATTGTCAGGCTGCCAGGAATCAAAAGGACCCTGAATCCCTGGGCAGATGGGACCAGTTCTCCACAATCCAAGTCTCTGTAAGTAAACAGTGTTAAAGACCAGGTAGACGGTTATTGACTGTGGATTCTGCTTCATCCCTACCCCTTTTCATGGAGGAATTCTCAGTCACTGATGCAGTTTACTTCAGAGAGCCCTGAAGATCCAGGTGTACAACCATCAGCCAATATGCAATTTAGTGTTGGAAATTTCTACAGCCCAGGATTTACTGACACTACAAGGGTTGGTCAGACCTCATTAATTCAGCCTGAAGTACAGCAGGGGTGACCAATTCCTTGTGGTGGGAGAATTTATAGGTTTTCTAAGGAAAGTCTACTTTGTAAGTAAGCTGTCTGGAAAATTCACTTACTCTGTGTATCCCAGTCCCTGACAAAGACAGATAACAGAGAAATTGGTGTGCTACCCAGGGAAAGCCACTCACCACTTGTCCAGTCTTTAAGATCCATTTTCAAGAGAACTTTTCAATGTGATAGACATCTTATTGAGCCAAGGCAAAGACATAAAAACAAAGAGTTAAATTTGAATGTAGTGTTTTGGCATTTAATTTTGATTTGGTGGGAGACAGGAAAACTGTGGGCACACAGTACATTTAGAAAATTTTCCCCTTATGTTAAACAGAGCAGAAGAGCACCGGATGAACGCTTTGATTGGAAAAGGGAACAAATGACCTGTACTTGACTGAATTGGATTGATTTTCCTTTTACTGAATACTTTCCTCTATTTTGTTCCATTTCAGTTTGCTTTGCAATAGCAAGTCCAGCTTCTCCCATAAGATTTCATATGATGAAGAAAGGAAAAGCAGAGAGCCATTTTTGTATGAATCCAAAACCATAATATGATAAACCTAGCCCATAGATAGGTTTCCCATAATATTTTTAGTCCAAATGTATAGATTTCCAAAAGTCCATGAAGCTGAACATTAAAAAACAGAAAATAGTAGCAGACATTCAACCTTTCAATTGCACAGAAAAGATTTGATGGGTGTCTCCTTCCTGCCCCCAAGTAATATGCTATGAACTAGGGATGCAATGACGACTGAACTTTTCCCCACCTTTCTGTAGTCCACAGTTTGGTTATCTGTTGTTTTCCGGTTGTCTATTGTTGAGTAACAAACTACCCCAGATTTAATGACATAAAACAATCATTATTTATTTTGCTTTCAGATTCTGTGGCTCAGAAATTCAAACAGGACACAGTAGAATTGGCTTAGCTCTGCTCCACAATATCTGGGAACCCAGCTGGGAAGGCTCCAGTGGCTGGGAGAGGCATGACTGTCTAAAGCTGGAATCATCTGAAGGTTTCCTTGCTCCCATGTCTGGTGCCTGGGTTGGGATAAGTCTGAGCTTGTCTGAGCTCCAATGTTGATTGGAGCATGTCCATATGTCCTGTCCATGTGGCTTCAATTTCTTCTAGCATGGCAGCTGGGCTGGAAAGGAGCATCTGACAGGGAACATCCAAAGAGAGAGCTTTCCAAGAGACCCAGGTAGAAGCTGAAAGAGCTGTTTTGAACTAACCTTGAAATCTTTCAGCATCACTTATTCTGCATTCTGTGGCTACAAGCAAGTTGCTATGGCCACTCCAAATTCGAGGGGTGAGGAATTAGACTGTACGTCTTTAAGGTGCAATAATAGGACATAGAAGAAAAGCATGGGAGATGTGTGGAAATAATTTTTGAAAAATCTAATCTGCCACAGGGAATTAAACATGTACATATGTAACTATAATACACTATATTAAATGTTTCAGTTACCTATTACTGGGAAATAATCTACTCCATAACTGACTGCCTTGAAACAGCAATTATCAATTTTCCATTGGGTGGTTCTGTGCCACATAGTGTTGAATGGGGTCACTCATGTGACTGCATTTAACTAGAAACTTGGAATGCCCAAGATGTCTTGATTCATGTCTGGTGCTTAGGATGGGGTGGCTAGGAATGCCGGGGGGCCCCTTGGTTATCTTCCACATGGTGTCTAGCCATATAGTGGTCTGGTCCAAGCTTCTTTTTATGAAGTCTGGTATCTTTTAGGGACTAGTCCCAGCACTGACACAGGGTTGGTTACTTCCAGTGGATTCCGTTCAAGTCACATCCCAGCCAAAGTGCAAGGAGTGGGAAATACATTGGAGTTATCACATGAGCATACAGGGACGGGGGACATGATCGGTGACAATCTACCACATTAGAGGTATTGTAAAAGTGCTCTGAAATTTCAAATCAAGGATCAGACAGTTTTCTGAGGGTGTCTGTGTCAGGCTGTCAGGAGGGGGTGGGTTCAAGAGGGGGAATTGTTGATAATGGGGTATCCAGGGAAGATGTGACATTTTGAACTCTCAATATTCTAGGTAGACAAGATGTGGAAGCATTGCAGGCAAAGGGAATTTCCTGAGCAAGAACAAGGAGGCTGTAAGTGCGTGGGGAATAGAGGCAGGCGCAGTACAGCTACAGTACCACGTACGTATATTTGGGGGTGGGAATGCCATGGAGTTGGCGTAGAAAGCAATGTCAGGAGATCAGCCTGCAGTCAGGCATGTTTGTGATAGATTTTCTGGGTCCTGCTGAGGTGTTCGGACCTCATTATATCGCGAACATAAACTGACAGTTTTTTAAAAGTGGAATCATAAGAGATAAACTGAAGGGAGGGGAGATTAGATGTAGGGAAAGCAGTTGCAATAGTATCATGACAGCGCAAGTGAGGTCTAATGAAGATTTGTACCACAGACAAAATGGAGAGGAACCTCTCTGGGGCAAGATATAGAGAAAAGGCAAAACCATTTGTGCAGAGAAACTGGGCAAATAGGGCCAGTGTTATACATAATCTGAGGGCCATTGAGAAAGTAACCTGCCAATACCCTCTTCTATACATTACTTCTGGAATTCTGCTACTGCAACTAATACATTTTTGTTAAGACTTGCCTGTTTCTTTAGGCCCCAAAGCAGACCCTAGTGTCCATAACTGTATCAGAACTATTTCTTTGAAACCAAAAACCCAAAGTGCTGTACAACCAGCAGGGAGTGTTTGGAGATGCTGCCTTGGGAGCACTGACATTAAGATAAGGTGTATTGGAGCTGACTGGATGCTAGAGGGGTTTTAGTTCTATATAAGCTCACATTTCTTATCACTGTAAAGCTGTTTACAGTAGAATGGACTACCCATTCATTTTTCCAATAAATATTTACTGAGTACCTTCCATATTGCAAAGCACTATTCTCAGAGGTAGAGATAGCAGTGAGTGAAATAAAGTCCTTGCTCTACCCAGTTTGGCCTTTAAAATTGGGTATGGAGTTTTATCAGGCTGACGTTGACATGAGTATTTTCTTTTCCTAAGCAGGATATATGTGCACTTTGTGGTATCTCAGACCTTAAGCTTCTCTGCACTTACCACTTAACCATTAATGTGTGTGATCATTATCATTAACAAGGAAGTTGTTCCAAGAGACTGAGTATGGAAGTGACAGTAGGTGGCCTCCAGGGAAAGGCAGTGTCATGCTCCATAGTTGGGACCCTCAGTTTTGGCTTTCTGTGCTTATTAAATTTTGACATTTGAAGAGTATGTTCATTCCTATTGTGCATTTGTTTCCATTCCATTTGTTTTATTTATAGCACCTATTAACTGTCGTGCCCTTTGTTACTGATATGTATCTCCAACTACCAGACTGGCTGTGGGAGAATGTCTTTCCAGTCTCTGCCTTTTCTCACAATGTCGGCAGATGTAAAGAGGCCTAGGGGCCAAGTGCCACAGATTAGATCAGTGGTCATTCTAGGGTTCTATTTAGACAGGCACTTTGAGGATTCCAAATCTTGCCATTAATAAAACTTGAGAGGGCTACATTATAAGGTAACTATCTCCCTTGTTACACCTGAATTTCATCTACAGTAAACTTTGTTATTTATCAGAATTCTCTCATCTGGCACTGGCATACATTTGTAGCACAGTGGTATTTCTTGCTAACTATGGTGACCATGAGGCCCAGAATTGTCTTGAAGAACCTTTAACTGACTCATCAAAGAAAGGCCATGTTCTTTATAGAGTACTCAGTATTATTGTCTAAATTGCTAATTCACATGTGGAATATATGATAACTCTCTGTTCACTGGAGCACCTCCCTCTGCAACCAGACAAGATAACTAATCATTTATAATAAATTCTTTTAAACTTGAATTCTTTAACTTTCTTTCTTAGCCTACTTGCATTGTTTTGTTTTTGTTTTTGTTTTGTTTTGTTTTGAACCATGTTTTTGTTCCATCATATATGCAATACTCCCAATGATTTAAATAGTAAAAAATTGTCTACAGTTTGTCTAAAATGCAAACAGCTGTTGTCTTTGCATATTTATTAATGTGCATTAATGTTTTCAGCATAATTTTGCTTCTGGAATGAGTGCGTGCTTGTGTCTGTTTTGTGTATGTGCATATGTGCTTACACATAATTCTTCTCAGACGCATTTGCTGGCAGATAGGAAAAGGATTGGAGTAGCAGAGATATGATCTCATTATTTTTCCTGGGTAGTTTGCATTTTGAATTTAGGCTCAAAGGATTAAGTGTTCTAGCCTATGATGATTTCACAGATGCCAGTTGCCTAGAACTTCTAATCTGTACCCTTAAGCTATTTAATAATTTCTAATTACAGAAATTATAGAGGCTCTTATGAGCCCATTCTACTATAATGGAAAGGCGTGTGCTGCTTATAGTTTTGGACCATTACTAGAACCTTTGAAACACTTAATTCTTGCTTTAAACAGTTTGTTCCTCAACAGGAATATTTGGGAAGCAGTGGTGGCTGGGGTTTCCTTTTCTTTTGGCATTTGCTCTGGTTCATTTTTGCTGGCAGTTTTTGATGGAAAAAAACACCAAAGTAACACTATGTGCATAATTACCTAAAAACGACCAAGTGAGAATTATTATATTTTAGCCGGCACTATCAAGGCATTTTCTGACCAGTGAAAACTTGATCATCCATGTAAGAGTGGGGCAAGACTAGTAGAGATCAGAGGTTGGCAAACCCTCAGATCTTCCGTGTCATGGTGCCTTTTCCTATTTATTCACTCTAAAAATATTGGTTCAGCACTTTGATGTGCCAAGCAATTTGGGGGGAGATATATCAGTTAAAATAGGTAAAGATCCCTGTTCTCATGAACTTGCTTTCTAGCAGGGGCAGATAGTCAATATAGAATAAATGTAACGATTAAGTAAATTGCCTGATATGATAGGAGCTATTGAGAGATACATCAAGGAGAGTAGGATGAACAGGATTCTGGAGCTTTGAAGCTGGTGGGAGAGATTTGTAGTTTTAGGCAGCCATGTTAGGTCTTACTGAGAAGTTAGCATTTAATTGAACTAGTGAGGTAACTAGTCATGCATATGTGTGGGGAGAAATGTTCTGGGTCAGGGAACAGCCAGTACAAATGCTTTATAGTAAAAATGTGCTTCGAGTGTTAGAGGAACCACAAGGAGGCCAGTGGGGCAGGAGACAGTACGCCGTGAGGCCTCAGCTGTAACTGGAGAGTCAATCCTGCAGGATCTTCTAGGCTTTTAGCTTTTTATCTGGGAGAAGAGGGAAACCACTGGAGATTTTTGAGTGAATGCATGGTATGATCTCCCTTAAATTTAAAGGAACTCCTCTGGTTGCCATGTTGAGAAAAGACTGTAGTGAGTATATTCATTTCCTAGGTTTTCTGTAACAAAGTATCATAAGCTGGGTGGCTTAAAACAACAAAATTTACTCTCTCACAGTTTTGGAGGCCAGAAGTCCAAAATCAAGGCAGGGTTATGCTCCCTCTCAAGTCTCCAGGGGAGAACCTTCTCGCTGCTCCCAAGCTTCTGGTGGCCGTTGACAATCCTTCATGATCCTTGGCTTGTAGCTGCATCACTCCGATCTCTGTCTCGTTGTCACATGGACTTCTCTTCTGTGCATTTCTGTATTTCCATGTTTCCTCTCCTTTCCTGATAAGTTGAATTTAGGGCTCATCTGAATCAGGTATGACCACATCTGAATTTACATCTTAATTCAAAGAACTTAATTCCAAATAAGGTCACATTCACAGGTACTGGGAGTTAGAATTTGAACATATGTTTTTGGGGAACACAATTCAATCCATTAAGTGGGGTAAGAGTAGGAGCAGGGAGACCAGAGGGGAGGCAGGGTCACAGATGATGGTGGCTGGGACTAGACTGGGAGAAGTGGAGTGGGGAAAAGTGATCCAATTCCAGATGTGTTTTGAAGGTAAACCGATGATTCCCTGACACACTGGCTCTGGGGTATGAAAGGAAAAGAGTTAAGGATGATACTATGATCTGAATATTAATGTCCCCTTAAAATTCTTGAAATCTTACTGCCAAATGTGATGGTATTAGAAGGTGGAGCCTTTAGGAGGTGCTTTGGTCATGAGGGTGGAGCCCTCATGAATGGGATGAGTGTCTTACAAAAGAGGCTTCAGGGAGAATCCCCAGCCTTTCACCAGGTGAGGGCACAAAGTGAAGGTGCCGGGCTATGAACTACAAAGAGAACCCTCACCCAACCATGCTGGTGCCATGGTCTCAGAATTTCTCAGACCAGAACCATGAGCAATTAATTCCTGTTTCTTACACACAGTCTGCAGTATTTTGGTATAGCAGCCCAAATTAAGACACATGACTCCAAGACTTCTGGCTTGAGCAACTGCAAGGAAAAAGTTGCAGCCAACTGAGATGGAAAAACTGGGGACGACTTAGTTTTGGTGGAAAGATCCGAGTTCAGTTTTGAATATAAGTTTGAGTTGTCTTTTAGATGTTTTTGTACAGTGGGGACTATAATGAATCCATCTCACCTCTTGTGTCACTTAGTGATCCATAAACCACTGAAAATTCACCAGTTTGGGGATAAACTCCACAAGCAAACCATGGTTTGTATCATAGATAGGTCAAAGTCAAAACTTCATTTTACCTACTGGTGACCTTTTCCTTCAGCATATCCTTCTAACTTTATTTCCTGTTCAAAACCCCAAATGATTGGGTCTCCTCTCCCTTTCCAGTGTCTCACAAAGTAACATTTGAACAATGAGCTCCTAAATCAGTTCTGGTGAATTAGAGTGGATCCTCTGGGGCTGGAGTCACCAAGAATTAAGAGGAAATGCTAAATGTGTTTCTGCTCTCTCATCTGATCACTGTGGAGACCTCCATCAACACTTCTCTCCTAAACTTCCCTGTGCTCAGATGTTCTGTTTCCTCCCAGTTTTCCCTATAAAAACAAAAGCCTGGAGCCAGGCAAGTGCTGGATTAGTTAGGAGGAGGCATGGTGGTTGTGCACCCCGCCACACACACCCCAGGGTGATGGAGTAGCTGAGTTCTGATGGGAACCTGCATTCCTTCTTGTTCATAGAGTCCCCCTTCAGTAACCTAAATTCGCTAAACAAATTGTAAAATAATGGGCTTAACCATGTAGGGTTAAATTTTGGTTGAAAAATGGTACTTATACTTTTCATTATTTTCTTTAGGAAATCTTTTTCTGGCACTACATAAATTTCTTTTGCCAAGTTCCCTTACTTTTAGTCCAGAGTAACTGTAATTTAACTTGTAATTTTCTGGGTACAAGTAGTCCTAATATAAGTTCTTGACACAAGTAGTCTTTGGCTCAATATATTCTCTTGTCATTATGTAGAGGCCACTATTACTGATGTTCACCTGTACCACCTTCAAAACATATCTCAGGCATGCGGGAGTCGTAGGGCTGTAAACTATTTCAGTTGTTTTTCACCATTATCCAAATATTTTAATTTTAGAATTTATTTAACAGAAGACATTGACATAAAAATTATGGAATATTAGTTTACTTAGCAAATATTTATGAAGCAAATATTCAAGGTGGTGGGAATACACAATGAACAATATGGACCCCCATATTCCCTATTCTTGCATAGCCTTCATTCTAGTGAGAAGAGACAAAAAAATAACAAAATATGTAAGTAAAATACAGTCTATCAGATGGTGGTGAGAACTCTGGGGGAAAAAAGGTAGTAAAAATGTATGGGGATTGTTGGGGGCAGAAGGAATGTTGCAATTTTAAATAGGAGACTGGCAGAAATGTTTAAAAGATACTTGAGCAAAGATCTTAAGGAAATATGAGAGAACCATGTAAATATGAGGCCAAGTGTTTCAGGCACAAGAAGAGCATGTAGAAAGGCCGTAAGGCAGGAGAATGACTGGTGTGTTCAAAGAAAAGAGGCCAGGTGGCTTACAGTGGAGACGGTAAAGGAAAGAATAGTAGGAGATGAGTTCAGAAAGCATCTCGATGTTCGCCAATGAAACTCTCCAGACCCAATTGTTTAGGTGTTTATGGAAGTTTCCTCACATAGGCATAATTGATGAAATCTTTGGCACTTGGTGATTAACTGTCTCTAGCCCATCTCTCCTCCCTGGAGGTCAGGGGGTGGGACTGAAATTTCCAATCCTCTAATCATACCTTGGTCTTTCTGGAGATCATCCCTAATCCTGAATCTATCCAGGGGCTCCCAGACACCAATCATCCATTATCATACAAAAGACACTCTTATAACTCTGGAGATTTCAAGTGTCTTAGGACCTGTGTGCCAGGAACCAGAGACAAAGACCAAATATCTATTTCCCATTGTTGCACAGGAAGTGATGGAGATTAAAAGGACAGGATAAGGAGACTGAAATGCAGCAGCCAGCACAGTAGGAAGAGCACAGTTTTAGGGTGAGAGTCTTTTAACATAAAGTATTCCTGCTTCACTGTGTCCATTCATTACTGTTTATACTGATCTGATTTTATTTTTTAGATGATTGGGGCTATTATCTCAATCAGAGCCCAGAGAAAGATTCTATTCTATTCATATTCTATGAGCTACCTTAGTTTTAGGAGAAGTTTTTACCTCATTGAAGATACATTGAAGAGTTGAGAGAACATGATAAAGTCACTGACGACAAACCGGCAGCCTAAGGGCTGGAGCCAAGCACACAACCTATCACGGGAAGGACTGCTGGTCTTGAACAAAAAGTCAGAGTGAGTGTGAACTGTGGGAGAGATGATCTAGTGGGCTGCTGAGAGGCAGGTAACAGAAGGGCATGGTTTTCTAACTTTGTATGAGAATATCATTCGCATGTTTAAATGTAGTTTCCAGACCATTGATCACAAAGTGGAGATCTGCGCAGAGCATGATGGGATAAAGTGGAACGTTTGAACTCCCCTGGTATTCCCTGGAGCCAGATCAACACCTGGTCACTCCCACCCACGCCTTCCCAAATCAAGCCGCAGACACCGATGTCTGGACAGGCATGTTTCCAAGGGTCTGGCTTGTTCCCTGCGGGGTCCTCGGTGTTTCGTGCAATGCCAGGTACATCATAGCCACTCAGTACACACTTGGTGAATGAATGAATGTTGAATGAACTTCTCAGTCTCACAGACTTTCAGGAAAAGGTTCATCAACTCAGTATGACAGGTGAAGGATCCTCTCACGTTTCTGCACCTGTTGGGCTGGGAATCATGCTCTTAATAAATTTGCTTAGCAGCCCTTGGGAAAGCCACTTCGAGTGATAGAAGGAGCACAGAGCTGGATCCCTGGATTCTAGTGCTAGCTCAGCCATCCCAGGATGTGTGACTTAGAGGTTAGACGAGGTACGTAGCCTCTAGAAACCTCAGTTTCCTCTAAGGAAAAATTAGAGAACAGTACCAATTAATATTTCATGGACTCCTTAGATTCTTTATTTCTTCCCTATTCTTTATAGAGGAAATGGGCCTCACTGGAATTCAAATGCAAGTTTCTTTCTGATAATAAATATTCTATTTGGGCCAGTTCCTATTGTCTTAGTAAAACTAAAATAAATCATTTTGGATTTGAAATTTTTTAAAGATGTATAATGAGTCAAAATTCTATATATAATTTATCTTTATAATGTGTTGATTTTCTTCTGTGTTACATACGAAACCTAACACTTTTCAAATGATTACTGCTCCATGAAACATTCTATCATCCTACCAACCAGCAGTGTGACCTCCGTCTGGAGTTCCAATAGCCATCTGTGCCAGACTTTCCAATGGGACAAATGGTCTACCACACAGCTCTTTGTATCCTCATCTTACTTCTGTTTCCTATTCTTAGGTACCAAGGACCTGTGTCATTGGGTGATCTCCTGAGAGTATCTCTAGCACAGTCCTACTATGTGTTGAATTAAATTTATAAGCAAATAACTCATAGTAAGCATTTACACTGTAAATTATACAACACAATGGGGGAAATGTACATAAGGGAAAAACTTTATTAAGTTCTTGACAGAAAATCAAATTATAATTTGTTACCTAGTTGTTGTTTTTTTAATTGAGATTATTTAAGCAAAATATTATACATTTTAATGGAGGAAATATTTCTAATAAAGAGAAACAAAGAAAATGAATGAATATTTAATTTCAAGTATAAGCGGGTAAGAAGAAAAGAAGCAATTTAGCTCTCTGATAGGCTAACTACTTGTAAATTATGGTAATTCCACAAAATGTGGTACTGTGTAACCATAATGTTGCAATAATAATGTATTCCTATAGAAGATGACTGATGTTTTATCTAATAAAAAGTGTGAATAAAAAATAGTGTTTCACAGATGTGTAAAGAGTATGTGTCCAAACACATTCACATATACTCATCTCAAATGTCAACAATGGGGATTATAATAATTTTTTCCCCTTTTTTGTTTCTTTAATTTATATTCTTTAATTTTTCTGCAATTAACAATGTATTTTTCATATAGAATATGTGCACCAAATCTATTATAAAGAGGCAAATCTGTTCTATTAAAAATGTATAAATTAAACTGATAAATACTAACCATATGATTCTTGTGTGTGTTTTTTTTTTTTGGTTTTTTTTTACTCCAAATATCTTATTTTTCTCTTAAGTTCTACAACCTAACACTTGAGTTTACAGTTCTAGGCAGACACAGAAATGAAGTTCAGTGATGCAGATCAGAGATTTGAAAACTGATCCATTCAGGAATTATCTGCCTAACTGACCACTGGCAGATTATCTGGTGTCTTGCACCTGTAACCACACCTATAAAACGTCAAAAATATTGACTTGTCCTGAGTAGGTGAACTTTGAGAAACAGGCTTTGGAAAACTTGGGGGAAATGGTTTGAAAGTACAGCCTTCTACCAGTGACCCAATCTAAACATACTGTGTAGAGTAATACAAACTAGAAGCCTTTTATTTTTCTTTTTTTAAATCTTATCAGCCATACTGAAGTGCTATAGGTGACACAACTGTTTCTGTATCCCAAGCTGGATGTGGAAAAACCATCTGCCAAGCTGGAAATTGATGAATTCACACATCCTCTATCGCTCCTTTATTCTGGGCTAATATCAATGAACTTTCCTAGAAGAAAAGGAGGACCACAGGGGAGATGGCCACATTCTCATTAACAGGTCGAGACTTTGGGCAACAGGAGGATAGAAGCGCGAGCCTTCCTAGCACCTTTTAGCAGAACTCCCTTGCCGTAGCTCCTTAGCTACAAGTTCTTCTCCCCCCCACATGGGAATGTGGCAGAGAGCTGTAATTCCAGAATGCTGAATGAGGTCCCAGAAAAGTCTCTTTTCCTTATCCTGAAAGGCAGCAGGCCCCTCAGCCCTGCTGATGAGATTTCCATGAAACTTTTTAATGAAATCACGTAAGTTTTATGGAACAAAAGTCATTTACAAATTAGTGTATGGTAAATTTAATTATCTGGGTGAAAATAGATAAGTGAGATTATTGTTTGTGTTTGCATCTAAATAATTTCAGTTCATGATACATTTATTTTGCATTTTTAGAAAAATCTGTGTATCTAAATGAATTTAAAATTATGTTATTCAATTAATACATAAATTGTTTAATGTAATATATATTTATATTAATTAGAAAGTTGTCTAACCTAGATAATTTCTTTTAAGATTTTTATTAAAATGTAGCTAACACACAATATTATATTAGTTTTAGGTATACACCATGGTTACTTAACATTTATATACCCAAAGAAGTGATCACCATGATAAGTCCAGCAATTATCTGACAATGCACCACACTATCACAATGTAATTGACTATATTCCCTATGCTGTATATTACATCAGGTGTATAACATAGTGGTTAGACATTTATATAATTTAAGAAGTGATTTCCCCTAACTAGTCCAGTACCCACCTGGCACTATAAATAGTTATTACCATATTATTGACTATATTGACTATGCTTTACTTTATATCCCATTGAATTTTGTAACTTCCAGTTTGTACTTCTTAATCCCTTCACCCTTTTCACACTGCCCCCAACCCCCCTTCCATGTGTCATCCTGATAGATCTAGTACCCATCTGACACCATACGTAGTTATTACAATATTATTGACTATAACCCTAAATCCCCATGATTACTGTGCAACAACCAATTTGTACTTAATCCCATTACCTTTTTTACATACCCTCAAACCCCCTCCCGTCTGACAACCATCAAAACATTCTTTATCTATGAGTTTGTTTCTGTTTCATTTATTTTGTTCTTTAGATTCCATTTTTAAGTGAAATCATATGACATTTATCTTTTGCTGTCTGAGTACACACAGCACAATACCCTCTAGCTTCAGCCATGTTGTCACAAGTGGCAAGATTTCATTATTTTTAATGGCTGAGTGGTATTCCATTGCATATATGTACCACTGCTTCTTAATCCTTTCACCCACTCAGGGACACCCAGGTTGCCTTCATATCTTGGCTATTGTAAATAATACTGCAATGAACGTATGGATGAACATGTGCCCTCGAAGTAGCATTTTGGGTTTCTTCAAATAAATACTCAGAAGTAGGACACTAGATCCTTTTTTGCCTTTTGCTACAGCCTTTTTTAAAAAGTATATTTGATATAAGTATTGCTTATACTGAATGTAAGTATTGCTACTCCAGGTTTTTGTTTTAGTTTGTTGTATTTTCATGAAATAACTTTTTCCATCCCTTTACTTTCAGTCTGTGTGTGTATTTTCATCTGAAGTGAGTCTCTTGTAGGCAGCATATGTAAGTTTCTTGCTTTCTTATCAATTCAGCCCTCCTATCTCTTTATTGGAGCATTTAATTCATTAACATTGAAAATAATTGTTGATAGGTATGTAGTTATTGCCATTTTATTATTCCTATATTTTATCTTCTAAAAAAATATTTTTTCACCCTAAAGAAGTTCCTTTAATATTCCTTGTAATTCTTATTTCGTGTTGATGAACTCCTTTAGCTTTTTCTTGTCTGGGAAGCTCTTTATCTGTCCTTCAATTCTAAATAATAGGTTTGCTGGGTAATCTTGGTTGTAGGTCCTTACTTTTCATCACTTTGAAAATTTTCTGTCAATCCCTTCTGGCCTGCAAAGTTTCTGTTGAGAAACTCAGCTCACAGTCTTATGGGCACTCCCTTGAAGGTAACTAACTGCTTTTCTCTTGTGGATTTTAAGATTCTTTTTTTGGTCTTTAACCTTTGGCATTTTAATTATTATGTGTCTTGGTGTGGGCCTCTTTGGGTTCATCTTGTTTGGAACTCTGCACTTCCTGGGCTTGAATATCCATTTTCTTTGCCAGGTTAGGAAAGTTTTCAGTCATTATTTCTTTAAATATGTTTTCAATTCCTCGCTCTCTCTCTTCTTCTGGTACCGCTATGATGCGAATGTTGGTACGCTTGATGTTGTCCCAGAGGCCCCTTAAACTGTCCTCATATTTTTGGATTCTTTTTTCTTTTTGCTGTTCAGTTTGGGTGTTTTGTGCTACCTTATCTTGTAAGTCACTGATTCAGTTCTCTGCTTCATCTAATGTATTGTTGATTCCTTGTAATGTAGTCTTCATTTCAGTTATTGTATTTTTTATTTCTGACTGGTTCTTTTTTATTTTTTCTATCTCCATTTTTATGTTTCCTATTCTTTGTTGAAGTTCTCCCTGAGATCATTGAGCATCCTTATAACCAGTGTTTTGAATTCTGTGTCTGGTATGTTGCTCGTCTCCGTTTTGTTTCGTGCTTTTCTATAGCTTAGTTCTGTTATTTTATTTGGGACATGTTTCCTTGTCTCCCCATTTTGGTTGCCTACCTGTGTATGTTTCTATATATTAGGTAGGGCTGCTATGTCTCCTGATCTTAAAGTGTCCTTATGTAGTAGGTGTCCTGGGGGGCCCAGTGGCACAGTCTCCCTGGTCAACAGAGCCCAGTGCTCCAGGTGTGTCCCTTGTGTGTGTTCTCTTGTTATTGTTGAGCCTTGGTTGCTGTTTAAAAATCAATGGGAGGGATTGACCCTCTAGCTCATTTGTTGTAAGGACTGGCCATGGCTATAGTGAAGGAGCCGTTATGGAGAGGCTGACCCTACAGAACAAGATTTGTTTGAACAGGGCTCTGGTGCCTGCCCAGTGTGCCCTTTGGGTATTTAGTCCTTGGAGGTGGCCAAGTGATGCTCCAGCTCTGTTTGAAGCTGGCCAGTGGGAATACCAGCCCCAGGGCCACCTGGGAGGGCACCCAATGCAGGCCTACTTCAGCCACAGACTGTGTCCTGGCTGGGGCCACCTGGCATGAGCCACAAAGCAATCCATAGATGACCATGATCCACGATGTGCTTGGAGATTCCTCGAGAGGCCAAACCATGAACCAAGGCTGGCTGCCACTAGTGCCAGGGTTAGGGCTGCTCAACCAGAGGTAAGGGACATGCTGAAGCCAAATGCAGCTTTTTTTGGGTTTTGTGAACCTTGAGAAACTTTAGGAATGTCTGCAGTATGAGCCGCAGGCAGTTTGTATGAAAAAGTCACTGGCTGTAGTTTGGGTGTGCCCCAAAATTGGGTAGGTTGCGATCTCAGAATCACCAGTGTGTGGTAAATAAATGGCGTTAGCCAAGTTGATGGAGACTCAGATGTGGTGTGTTCCTGTGTCTTCATGCTTGAAAAGGGGAGGGCTCAACATAGGAATAATGGCTTCCATCAGTTTCTCTGTCCAGGAGAAAGCTGCCCCTCCAGTCCTCACCTGTAGCCAGACAACTCAGTTTTTATCTGTATGTCTCTTTTGCTTTTCAAATTGCTGCCTCAGCACTGGAGCTCAGAGTGAATGAGTCCATCAGTGAGTAAGTCCGTGTGCAAGCCCTTCAAGAGGAGTGCATGGGAGTATAGCCACTGTTTTCCACTTAGCCACAAGCTTCACTGGTTTTCACAACCAGAAATTATGGGGACTTCTCTTCTAGGCACTGGAACCCTGGGCTGGTGATCCTGGTGTGGTGCTGGGACCCTCCACTTCTCTGGGGGAGACCCCCACAACTAAGATAGCCCTCCCAATTTTTAATGGTCACATGTGTTGTGGGACCAGCACATTCTGTGTCTCTGTCCCTCCTACCTGTCTTGAAGTGGCTTCTTCTGTATGTCATGTGGTGTAGGGCTTTGGTTCAGCAAGATTTCAGGCAATTTTCAATGATGGTTGTTTTGTAATTTAGTTGTAATTTTGATGTGGTCATGAGAGAAGGTAAGTACAGCATTTACCTACTCAGCCAATCTTGACCAGAAACCGCTCAGATTTCCATGAGTTTTTTTCCTCCCATTTCTACTGTCTTATTATTTCTCATCATAACTAACCTCGAAATCTTATCTTGGGTGATCTAGGCATTCTCCTGTGATCCAGTTGTCTGTGCCTACTTATAGGTCTCCAAATGCATGACCTGTGTTCTTGTTCTCTTGTCAGAAACTGCTCTTGCCAGGGTCATTCAAGGCCTGCCTCTATGAGTCACCCACTCTTTACCTCACATCACACTCTATGATTAGTGCCAACTTGCTTGTCTTTTCTAGACTGTGAGCTTTTAAAAGCAAGAACAGATTCCTTCATGTCTTAATCCTCATCCACACTGTGTAGCCCTGGACACCCTTGTCTCACCCATGAATGCCATCCGCCATTTTGCATAGCAGATATGGGCTCCCAGGTAAGGCACTATGAATGGAGGAGCATGAATCCCATAGTCCCCACTTGGAAAATGAATCTCTAATCATAATTTTTATACTTTCTCTTTTTATGGAAAGTCCCACTCTATAAAATTGAAAGGTTTGAGAAAATGTGAAGAAATTTGATCCTAGAGAACGAACTGAGTTGCAAAGAGAATCAATAATTCAACGACTAGATAATATACTAATTGTCTGGGGATTTGAGGAGAAAAAACTGGTTCTAGAGAGTTTGTGTGTGTAGGTGTTCCTGTGTATGTGTTCCTTAAAAGTGGATAGCTATGATTTTGTCTTAACATATGTGTGTTGTCCTACTTCATTTCTTAAAAAAAGAAAACAAATGGAGGGGGGTAAGCCGAATTTTCCTCATTTGAGCCACTTCTTAAATCAAACTTCTAGATTTCATATAATCTACCAGCTCTAGGCCAACTTTCTTTTGGTTCAATTTCTTCACACCTGAGAGTTTTTTCATGACAAGATCTTGCTGTAGGCATAGGAGAGAGAGGCTGGAAGAGGTTTAATGGAACATGTGGCACCTTTGGATACCCTAGTCTGGCTTTCACCTTCAAAGCCAGCTGTTTCTGAGCTAGGTTGATTGAGCTCTAGATAACAAGCTCCAGCAGCTGTATTAAAACTTGATAATGTACTGCCTCTTCTTTTGTCTTTATTTACAGAAGTCACTAGGGGTATAAAATAAACTTTTCTTTACCCAACAACATAAAAACATACTAGTTGTCCCTAATCAATTCCCTCCCCCATCATGCCCAACCAAGACCCAAGACCTTTCCATTACTTTCTCTTCTGGGAGGCAGTCTATGTGGCTTCCATTAGGGCATTGCTGTCCTCAGCCATGTGACAATCTGGTCATTTGGCCTTTCTTCCTGCCTCCTTAAAAATTGGTTTCTTGTGAGAGGCAGTGGGGTACAGTAGCTATTAGAGGGTGGTCAATTATTCTACTTTGCTTTTAGGGGGCCAGCTTTTATTTTTAGCAGTGAGAGATCTAATTTTAGGGCACAAGACATAAGCAAGATTTATTCATGCTCAGCTCATGTGAGGGGCGATAGGGATGAAATAAAGTATTGTTAAAAGGTGGTTCATAAATCAATAAAAACATTTGAGTACTTACTATATGCATGGCCCTCTACAGGTGTCTAAGGCACTCTCCCTTAAAGATAATGTGGGAGAAAGATAAAATCCACAAAGTGATTCAGAGAGTCATTGGGTATCACATAGTCTATTGTTATCTGTACCAGGGGTGCTCAAACTTCAGTGTGCATGAGGACCCCCCAGAGAGCTTATTAAATCACAGATTGCTGTTTCAGTAGGTATGAACAAAGAACCAGAACCACTTGTCTATATGTGCCATAGGAGGTTAGAAAAAACAAGAAGCAGCACAGGCCCTAGTAGTGGAAAAGTTGAGTTAAGTGAGTGATTATTCTGGTTTCTTTGCCTGTGTGTTGCTCTAACTTCTTTAGGTGGGGCCTAGTAGGTCTTTCAGTAGATGGAGGAGCTCCAACTGGTTTTGACAGAGGACTGGGATATTTGGATAGGTCATGATCGAGAAAGCAGATATTATAGATCAGGGAAACCCTGTGAACAAAATCACTGCACCTGAGAGTACCAGATCATATGTCAATTTGAATCAACTCAAATTGGCGTAAAGTGTATGTCCTCTCACGGCAATGGTGGCACTTATTATCAGTATTTTAGAAAAAAGTCATGCTGGCTGGTACAAAATAAGAACCAGAAGGTTCTCAGCCTCCCTACATACAACTTTTAGGGCCTCTAAATACTGAGAAAAGTGGAATTTCAAATGTTCTCTAAATGTCCTGTTCACTTTTCTGGAGAAGCTGAGCTCCATTAAATTGCAAGTATAAGCCTTATCTCTCTCCCTCCTTTCCAATCATATGACCACTGTATTGAACAATGTCAATAGTAAATTCAGATGGATGGAAGGGCCTGATACAGATTCCCTCAAACCAAATAAAGTTTACTCTAACTTTTAAATATCTTTCAAAAGATATAGAAGAAATTTCGGGTGGGCCTGGGTATAAGCCTACAAGCCCCCAAACCTTACCTTAATGGTGGTGCATAGTTATAGACGATAAAGTCTAAGTACTTGAGGATGCCATTAGACTGATAGAAGCTCAATTTGTCCCCAATCCCAGACTTCTATACAAAGAGAGGTTCTGCACTAAGGCTAGTCCAGATGTGTGTCAGGGACCACCCCACCTGAGCTAAGTGCATCCCATCAATCCTGCAGCTGTACAGGCTATAACATGACCACAGAGGATGATACAATACAGCACCCTGGCCTGACAGCCATCCTTATTTACCCCCCACCCCAGCCTTCCATACCATCATAGCCTTGTCCACAACCTCCCCTGAAATTAGAGCAGCAAGCCTAAAACCATTATTGACATCACTCCCACAGGCCTTCAGACTAGCTCTAGGGCCTTTCCTGCACCTTCTTTTCTCTTTTCCCTAATCTACCCCAAATCTAGTAAACCCCTACGACATGCCAGGCACTCAGTTATGTGATGTGGAGATTAAGATAAATAAAATCAAGTTTTTTACAGTCTAGTAGGAAGACATGTGTAGACAGGAAAGAGCAATAAACAGAGCACGGACAAGGTTCGGAGGTGGCCCAGAGAAGGACAAAATTAATCCTATTTGGGATTCTTCCAGAATGTGGCGGTCTCCCAGAGGAGGCAATTCTGAGCTGGGTTTGGCAGAATATGCAGAGATTTTGAACGTAGGGCCCAGAGGTTGGACACAATGATTCCAGGCAGAGGGATGCGATGTGGAAGAGCACAGGGACAGGACTGCATGTGAGGAAAAATCAGGTGTGTTGTTAAATCATAAAGTGTGGATGTAAGGTGAGGAGGGGCAGTGAGTGAGTGATGGGTGATGGGGCTGGGAGTGGGCCAAAGACACCTTCACCCTCTTACAGTTTATTCTCCAAAAGGAAGCTGGAGTTGTCCTGGTAAAATTGGTAAACTGGAGGTCAGATTATATCTCTTTGTCAAAACCCCCTCACTTGGGGTACAAGCCCAAGTCTATGAGACCCTATGAAACCCCTGCATGATCTGCCAGTTTTCTTCTCTAACCTCTTGTCTCCTCTTTTTTCCTCTCCTCCTCCTTCACACTAATCTAGGCATACCGGCCACCGTGCTGGTTTCTCCACCACACAGAGTGCTCTGACTGGGCGTTCAGACTACTAGCTGTCTCTGCTACCAGGAATGCTCCTCTCAGATCTCTTTGTGGTTCACTCCTCACTTCCTTCCAGTCTGTGAGATGGTAGAAAATGTATATACTGGTCTTGGCCCCAGTTCCTGGCACTCCTAAAATCCTTGTAATTTCCCAAGTGATAAAAGCACCGGGAGCGTCTTTTGTTCTAATATTTTATCTTTGGCTCGGGTTCCTGACACTGAGCTCCAAAATCCTTTGGAATATCCTGGGTGATAGGATTGTCTTATGAGATGACTGGGGCTGGGGTTAAGGGGAAGCTCCTAGAAGGATCCTGGAGGGGGGCTTGTCACCAAAAAGACCAAGCCATGATTAGAAGCTTAGAATTTTCAGCCCCACCTCCTATCCTCCAGAGAGGCGAAAGGGGCTAGAAATGGAGTTAATAATTGATTGTGCCTGTGTGAGGAAGCCTCCATTAAAATCCCAGTAGTGTGGGGTTTGCAGAGCTTCCAGGTGGGTGAACACATTCACACCAATCGGGTGATGTCCTCCAATGCCACAGGGACAGAAGTTCCTGTGCTTGAGACACTCCCAAACCTTGCCCTATGTATCTCTTTATCTGGCCATTTGTCTGTAACCTTTATCAGAACCTTTCATAAACTGGTAAATGTGTTTCTTTCAGTTCTGGGAGCTGTTCAAGCAAATAATTGGATCCAAGTGGAGGAGGTCATGGGAACCTCTGATTTGTAGCCAAATTGGACAGAAGTTGTAGGTAATCTGGGGACCTACTACTTGTGATTGGCATCTGATGTGGGGTAGGGGATATTACCATGGGACCGAGTCCTTGAAGTGTGGGATCTGATGCTATCTCCAGGTAGATACTATCCAAATTGATTAAATTGTAGGACACCAATATGGTGTCACAGAATTGCTTGTTGTGAGGAAAAACCTCCACACATTTGGTGAGCTGAGGTGTCAGAAGTAAAGTGTTCTGTGTGAAAACAAACAAACAAACAAAACAAAAAACACAGGAAGTGTATTGTTAGGTTTTCTCCTCAGATGCCTTCTCAGTGAGCACTGCCCTGCTCTCTCACTTCACATTAACAGTACTTCTAGCCTATTCCCAGTTGTGTTTTTCTCCATAGCATTCATCCTAATTACTCAATAACTTACTTATTTTACTGTTTGTCTCTCCCACTGTAGTAAATACATCATTAGAACAGAGGTTTCAAATGTTTACAGTTTGTCTGTCCCACTGTAATAAATACATCATTAGAACAGAGGTTTTGAGTGTTTCATTCACTGTTGTAACCACAGATTCTACAATAGTGCTTGACAGATAGTAAACACTCAATATGTATTTCTTCCATGAATGAATACCCAGCTTACATGCGATATCAAGGAGACAGGTTGAAATCACTGGAAAGGCATCAAAGAGCTTTAAGCAGGGGAGAAACAAAAGGGATTTGCATGTTTGCAGATCACCCTAAAGGCTGTGTGGCTTCTCTCTTTTTTTAAAAAAGATTTTTATTAAAATATAGTTAACATACATTATATTGGTTTCAGGTGTCCATAATAGTTATTCAATGTTTACGAGTGATCACCATGATAAGTCCAGCAACTATCTGACACCGTACCACATATCTCAATATTATTGACTATATTCCCCATGCTGTACATTACATCCCCAAGACTTATTTATTTTGTACCTGGAGATTTGAACCTCTTATTCCCCCCTTTTTAATTTTTCAATTATAGTAAACATTTAATATTATTTTATATTAATTTCAGGCATACAGCATAGTGGTTAGACATTTGTATAATTTAAGAAATGATCTCCCGATTAGTCTAGTACCCACCTGGAACTATACATAGTTATTACCGTATTACCGACTATATTCCCTATGCTTTACTTTACATCCCCATGACTGGGGTTCGTTAAACTGATAGTTTTCCAAGAAAGAGCACAATGTGGGCAGGGCTGGCTACTTTGGACAAAGTGTCTCTGGTATTGGGGGAATTGGACAGGGTGGGGTCCCAGTGAGTCAACAGGGCAGAGCTGTAAAGCTCATCAGACCAATTAGATTCAGATTTGGCCATAAGTGAAGGGGGCGGGCTCGACACAAGAAAGATGGTGCTAGTCTGCTGGCTGCACGGAGGAAGACTACTCACAGGGAAAATGCTGACTGTCCTCCAGCCATTGGCCCAAAGCCACACAACTCATTCTATTCCTGTATGTCTCCGACACTCCCCAAGTTACTGTCGCTCCGTTGGAACCCAAGGTGAGTGCATGGGAGTGAGAGAGTCTATGTGTGGGATGTTTAAGAAGACATCTGGGTTTCCTGCTGCTTTCCGTCCCACCTGGATGGTCAGAATCCACACTGTTTTTCACAGCCAGATGTTGTGGGGGTCTCCTCTTCCTGGTACCAGTACTCTGGGCTGGGAGGCCAGTGTAGGGCTGGGGTCCCTTGCTCCTCTGGGGGAAACCTCCACAGCTGAGACATCCCTCCCAGTTCTCAACCGCCACATGAGGTTTGTGGTTAGCTAGTTCCGTGTCTCCGCCTCTCCTACCAGTCTCCCTGTGGTTTCTTTTTTGTATCCTTAGTTATAAGACTTCTGTTTAGCCAGCCTGACTTCAGATAGTTCTTCAGGTTAACTGTTCTATAATTTGGTTGTAATCTTAATCTGTTCATTGAGGGAAGCAGGCAGTGTTTATCTACTTTGCCATCTTGGATCTCCTGTGTGGCTTCTCTTGACTGAAGTGGGGGACAAACCAGGGGTTGGGAAAACAGGTGATTGCAATTATCTTTGATTTAAATAGATGAAAGAGAGCCTGAATGGAAGAGAGTAATGACCATGGAGTAGAGAGAAAGGGGTGGCTTTCAAAGATATACCAAAAATGGAACTGGAATTATTTGAAAGCTAATACACAGGTTGAAGGAGAAGAGGAAAGTCCAAGAAAACTCCCAGGGCCTCTAATCAAGAGGGGAAAATGGGAGCAAAAGGAGCAGAATGGAGGTGGTAAGAGGTGAGGTGTTCAAATATACTTTTTCAAGGATCCTGTGGAAATAATGAAATGACCATCACCAATATTTCGCAGTGACGCTGCCCTGAGCAGTGTGTCACTGTATACCAGGGGCTAAGTTTCTCAACTGAAATTTCAGTAAATCAAAGATTAAATTGAGTGTTCATCCCTGCTTTCATCAGAATCATAATTATTCATCGCTTCAGGTGCTGTTTTGGAGGTAAATAAGATATGCTCTATGCCTAGTAGAACTTGGTCTAGAGGCAGGTATGTAAACAACAAAAACAATAAACACAACCCACCAAGTATTACTGTAGAGGAATCAATAAAGAGCCATGAGAACAGAGAGGACCCTAACAGGTGTTCACTGAATGCTGCTTGAATGAATAACTTACTCTGCAGGGAATAGAGAGGAGGTAAGAGACCTTATTTGAAAATTGGTGATGAGGTGGAGAGGGGGTAGGGGAGGAAGGGAAGGCAGAGAATGGGACCCCAGGCAGGTAAAAGGACACAAACAAGGGAGAATTATTTGATATGACTGAATACAAGACACATAGTTGGGGAGGAAGGTGGCTGAATATTTCAGGGCCAGTTTGGAGGAGGAGATTTGAATGCCAAAGTAGGGATTTAAGCTTTGTCCTGGGGCCATGTGTAATGGACTGTTTCAGAGAAGGGGAGTAAGATGCTACTGCTCATATTTTGAAGTTGATTTGGATAATATTGCAGAGGATGGTTGCAGGGAGAAGAGGTGAAGGGAGCAGGGTGCAAGTGGGTGATCACTGCACTCGCGGTTGGAGACAACAGGTGCTTGAAGAGGTGTTGTGATGTAAAGGAGGGCATAGAAATGGGGCATGGTTCATTGGCTGAACTGATCATACTTTAAAGTATAAGTTATGGCCTATAAGAGAAAAGTCCAAGGTAAGTCTTATCTAAGAGGCTGGGTGGATGGTAATATCTTTCACCAAGAGGATGAGCAGATTTAGAGACAGAGAGGAGCCAATGAGTTGGACAAACTGTGTGTGGGAATCCCTACAACTTGGGACCAGTGTGCAATGTGAGTATTGTGAGTTTGATCATCTTTCCTGGTAGGTCATTTCAGGGGTTAGGCTGGCATTTGTGGCTTCAGCAGGTCTAGAGCTGGTGGCAAGAGAGCTTTCTATCCACAGAAATGGGTGTGAGCCCAAGGGTGAGTGACATCAATAATCAAGGGTCATGGATCAAGGTGAGGTCATATGAGAATGGTGGCCCCAAGTGAGTAATCCAAACAACGGTGGCTCTGGGCTTGTATCAGGAGGCAGAGATCAAAGCCACGGATGGGAAAAGCAAGTAAGGCAGAGTGAAGAAATGTGGGTGGGACCTAGCAGGACAAACACCATGCAGTGCTGAGCTCTGGCTACTTCTCAAGGCGAGAAGGCTAGACCTATGCAGTCGCAAGTAGATTGGACATTTTGAGTAACTTCTTTCAGCAGAGCCGTGTCTTCCTTCACTAAAAGATCACATCCTCATTTGTTTATTTCTTTTACTCAGTTTGCTTACCAATATGTCCTTGTATAATTCATACTGTAGTCTGGACAACTTCATGCTGAAGGTGAACTCGTGTTTCCTTTCTGAGCGTGGAGAGATGCAGGAATAGAAACTGCTGGCAGATGAAGTCAATGTCAAATGCAGGGAATGACTTTCTTCACTTGGCAAATTTCTTTTACACTTCATGATATGGGTGGTAGGCATCAGAGAACCATTGGATTTCCATTTTCCCCCCTAACTCTCACCCACCCACCCATCTATTTACTCAGTAAATATTTAGGGGCCAGGCATGAGCTTAAGTCTAGGGATGCAGCAATGAGAAAGACCCAGGTAGTCTTCCCTCAAGGAGCTTGCAGAGGAGATGGGTGATGCCTGAGTGTTCGTGAAAGAAAATTGTAGGGGAAACAGGGGCTCGGCATAGCCCAGAGCTACACGATGCCTTGCTGAAGGAAGCAACATTTATAAGCCAAGGCCTGCAGGGCAAGGAGATGCTAGCTAGGCAAGGGGAGGTGGGGCAGGAGAAACAGTGGAGGGAGGTTGTTTCTATAGTGCATGAAGACCTGAAGGAGGAAAAAAAGAGGGGGCATTAGAAGAACAGTTCCTCATGCCTGGAGTACAGAGTGAGGAGGAGAAGGGTTCAAGGTAAGGCTGCAGAAGTGGGCCTTGTATACTAAAGATTTTATTTTTATCCAAAGGGTTATTTATAGTGGCTGGTGGTCCAAAAGGGAGTAATAAGAACTTATATTTTTTTCCATGCGGGTTGTGATTGTGGCCTGTGTTTTCCCAGGTATGTGACATCTCATCAGGATACCCTGTTTTTCACTAGAGACAGGGTCATCATAAATATGAGGGGAGAAGTTTCAGCTGGAAAGGTTGTAGGCTTTTCTCCAAACATTTTTGTTTACATCAGAATCATTTTAGTAGTTCCTGTGCACCTTCGTGTAAATCTAATCAAGAACTACAGCACAAAGTTTATTGTCAATGACCACTTTAATAGAATTGAGAGCATCCTTTCCAAATAGGATGAAGAATCACATTGGACAAGTTTTACTAAAGTGTGCTGAGGTCTGGTGACAGCAGTGCTAGAGGGTCCAGGTGTAGTACGTCACCCATGCTGTATGGGAAGTTTCTGGATGGTGAGAATTCCACAAATCTGAAAGCCTTTTCTCCCTTGGCTACCCTCAGCAGCCATGTGCTTGTAGTTTAGCAGCATAGGGTGTTACTCATACATCAAGTGGGGAGGGGAGGATGGGTTTAAAAGGTGCTAATATTTAATGAAATCAAATAATAGAAACTTTGATACACTAAAGACATGGGGACAAATATAGCTTTTCTGGTAATATTTCTCAGAACAGCATACCATTGTTTTTTCAGATGTTTGACATTGAGGTTAGTCAAAAGTTATATATTCTTTTGGGTTTTTTGCATCAGAGAAGCTTTATAAGGGTCAAGGTCAAAATGAATTTGGAATATCTTAAAAGGAACTTGATATGTCTGTTCAGTGATAGAAATTCTTTTGCATAGTGATGTCTTCATTTTGGTGTGTTTTTTCTATTTTATCTTTTTTTTTTACTTCTATAATCAATGCTTTCGGCTGTATATTTTAATTCCATAATTAGGTGTTTTTATGTTCTCAGTGGGTAGAAGCTAGCACTTCTAGGTCTGCAAATTATAAAAGGATGCTCCCTCTACGTGAATAAAGTAAAAAACGATGCCCCTTACAGGTGATAAAATTACAAAAAGGACTCTTTCATCCAGGGCCAAGACATAAAACTTGGCAGAGCTTGGGATTCATTCAGCCCCTACTTACCCCACATGTCCCCTCAGCAGGTGTTTTTATGCAGTACACAAACTGCATAACCAGACATAGTGACCCTGCAAAGTTTTCATTGCCTTCATCTTCAGGCTTCTCATAGTTCATTTAACTCAAGACATATTCTTTAAACAAGGCACTATGTTAGCAACTTTTAGAGATGTATAGGTAGATGGATTTCAGTCTCTGCTCTGAAGAAACTTACAGTTCAGTACTGAGAGTAAGACAAGCACATAAACAAATGCATTCTCTCTCTCTCTCTCTGTCTCTCTCTCTCTGTCTCTCTCTCTCTGTCTCTCTCGCTTGCTCTTGCTCTCGCTCTTTCTCCTCCTCTCTCTTCCTTGCTCTCTTCCTCCCTCTTCATATAGATATATACATATCTATGTATAGATATCTAGATTATATGTGTGTATGTAATATGTATGCCATGTCTCATCTTAAAGAATGTGTGTGAAGCTGCTGACAAGAAGAGCCTCCACATTAAAATGATGCTAAATTGAAATTAGAAAATTTTAAATTAAAAGAAAATTATGATCATATATAAGAAGGCAAAAAACCTGAATAATGACCACAAAGGTCAACGTAGAGATTCAAATTCTGAGTTTCAAATTCCAAGTTTCCTGTCATCCAAAATGAAAAGTGAAACATGGTCAAGTACATAATTTTCAATATCAAAAATTAGATGTACACTGAATTGATCAGGTAGTCCAGACCATGCTGGCTCCAAATCTCAGAGGCTTACATCACCACAGACGCTTATTTTTTATCCATAAATAGGCTGCAGATAGAGCAAATCTCCAGGACAATGCACCAGAGAGACTCAAGGGTCCAGGTCATCTCCATCTTGTGGTTTACCATTTCAACCCTTTTGCCATAGTGTTGGCTATGGGAGGGTCTGGGAGAGGGAGTTGAAAACATGTTGCTTCTGCTCACAACTCGTTGGCCAGGACTAGTCATATTACCATTCATAACTACCAGGGACCAATAAATGTAATATTTGGTCAAGTTACCACTTCTGGCATTCACACAGACTATGCAAACCTTTTCCTAAAGCTGAATTCTCAAAGAACTCTTTGACATGGGACTTTATATGAGACAGAATAATAGAGGAATAAACATTGTGTTATGCAGATTCAAAAATAGAGTTGCTCTGTTCATTTATTTAGGATGATCAGGGAAGATTCATTGGAAGCCAGAAGTAACGTGGGTTTTAAAAACTGATGAAAACTTTGGAAGATGTAAGGAAATCAGGTAGGAAGGAGGTCGTTACCTGCAGAGGGAATAGCAAAACGTACTTATTCTCTCCTGGGAACATCAAATGGTCAGAGTTTACCTGATGTCTTGAGGGGAGTTGTGGGAAATGAGGTTGGAATGATGGGCGATGGCCATATTGTAGACAGTCTTGGGATTTGTGCTTAGTTCAGTAAGTTTTGGGGAGCAGGAAGTCCCTGCTGCTATCATTTTAAAGTCTTCTACTTACTGGAGCTGCTGAGAGGGTTTTCCAGTAATCTTTAATCATGTTTCGAGGGATTATAAAAACACAGAAATCATACAGTTCCTTTTTTTCTCCTCCCTTCAGACACATACCTTAACAGCAAGGGATGTATCCTTAAATATTTCCTCAGGAAAAATTAATGAAGTGAATTAAAACAGACCTTCTTTCAAGCTGTTCCAAATGAATTCATTTCATAGCTGTTATCATGGCTTGCTTGCCATTTGGGAAATTTATTTAAGTTATTAAAAAAATTCCCTAAAATTCTCAGCTGAAAAATTGGCTTCTGTTTTTTCTACAAAGCTAACTCACCTGATTTGTCAGAACAGCTTGAAAATGAAGTGCTAACTGGTGGGTTTTATTGAAAGGAAACCAAGTGGAACAACATATGTATTTTCTTAGGAAACTCAAAAAGCTCACAGTCATGTGGTGTTCCTTGGGGTGAATTCTTTGTTATGAATTACAACCTGCTTACTGATGAGTTGTTAATAAAAAGTAGGCCTGCTGGGCCATTATTTTTTTCCACACAGTACACACAGTTTAGTTTTCTTTCTTTCTTTTTTTAAAGTTTTCATTAATGCACTGAGTGTGAATAAATCTGTTTCTAATTTGTAATTGTTTTCCCTTCATCTGGACAATAATTTATTGCCAAATCTAACACTTGTCTATTATTAACATCCCCCAATAGGAAAATGTTTTAATTTTTGCCCCCTTTGCTTTCTTGCTGCCCCCCCTCCCCTTCTTTTTAAACTGAGGGAATGTGAGACCAAAAAGTTGCAGGATGGCAGGGACCTTGTTTGTGGAGGTAATATCAAAATCGAAGCTCACGGGAAACCGGAGGTAACCCAGGCACTTGTGGGCCTGTCCACGTTGCATCGTAAGACCTGCCAGCTGGAGTTGTTTGGCGCTGAGAAAAATAGGCTCAGGGAAAACTGTTGAGGAAAAGTAGAAACAGATGGCAACCTGAGGTGGCAGGACAACTTTATTTAGTGAGGCAGTTTTAATTTATTTATTTATTTTACACGCGCATCTGGTCACACTGGGGAGCCTCTATGCATACTCATTATTACGCTGTTAATAGTGTATCTGATTTGCCAAGGAATACTAGCAATTAAGTTCACTATGTATTCAAGTAGATTCATATTTTAGTGGGCCTTTGTGAGGCATGTTAGTGGTTAGGGTTTTATGTGGAAAGGGCGTAGAAGCTGCTGTTTGAAGTTCTAGTGGTGTGGAAAATAATACCAATTAAGGATGTTAAAGTGGCCCCACCACCGGAGAACATGCCAAGTTGTCAATAAACAGCCAGCGGGATGCTAATACATGGCTGTGGAGGCCTTCTTGATTTTAGAACTATTCACAGTTGCTGCTTCATGAATACATGGTCCATTGTTATTTTCATTGGAGGCATGAGTACAGGTCTAGGGATGGGTTTGGAATGCTTAGTTCTTTAGTCCATGTCTCCCTTGTCCCTCAGTATCTCCATCACTATCTAAAATTAGAAAAATCATTTTGTGATGTGAGAGACAACTGGAGATGGAAAATTTATTTTTCAAAAACAAAACAAGAAACTCAGACTGTTTTTTTTCTTTTAGTTCCTTTTGGGTGTAATTTTTATCCCTCTGAGTTTTGTCTAGGTCTTAAGTTTCTAAGACATTGTGATTACTGTGGTGGTTTCCACTGAGTTGCCAGGGCTCCATCTTTGGCCCAGGTGGATTCTTGCCTGATTTGTAGCTAATTTTGCAGAACTAGGTAGCTTTGCTAATTTGAGTTATCACCTGGAAATCTGACTAGTCTTATCATTACCCATCAGATTCAGTTTCCCCAACCACTGGGGGCTCCTTCCCAATGTGTGCAAAGAATACTCTATTTGCTCCAAATGTACTGTTGTTCTGACAGTTGAATTGACTCCCCGTAAAAGCTGGTACCAGGGGATATTGTATTAGAGAGCAGGACTGCCAGTTACATAGTCACTGCTCACCTAAGAGCCTCAGAACCTATAAGTAATGAAAATCTTATTGAAGTAAAATTACTGAAGTGTGTCCTAGTAAGAAAGTATGTGTTTGTGTGTGTGTGTGTGTGTGTGTGTGTGTGTGTGTACTAGACTCTTTTAGGTATGTTATAATGATGTGAAAATAAATACCCTCCAATTACCCCGTGCCTCTCAGAAAATAAGGACACTGCACTTTTACAAATGGGGATAGGCACTGCTTTGATCTGAAACTGAGGGATGTGGGTTACCATTGCAAGCTGGATGTTGCCAGGGAGTAGTAAGTATGACATGTGCGCGTGTCACCCCGTGGGAGTCCATTTGCTTCTGCTGGTGCCCAGAAGGTGGTGCATCATTAAGCTAGGCCTGCTGCATGGCAGCATCACAGGTGAGTGCCCGTTGGCTAGTTCTGCAGCAGTGGAGTGTGAGATGAGAGAGCAGAGAGGAGAAGCAGAAAGGAGCTGGGAACTTTAAACCAAGGACAATGATATGAAAGTGTCATTGGAGTCATGTTTTCTATCCAGGACAGTAGACATATACACAAATTCCATACAGTTTCACTCAATCAGCAACTGCTTATTCAAGCGCTTCTATCTGCCAAATCCCACTCTAGCTGCATTTTCTCTTTTCTAGACATTACCGTTCTGAAAAAAGAAAAACCGTATCAAGATTGTGTCTGACCAGAATGTCATGTTCATTGTCTATAGCTGGTGGCTTCACGACACTCTAACATCTCCAAAGGCTGAAGAGGAAAGAGTTCAGGCTTTGGAGTCCAATCTGGCTGCGTGGTTATAAACAGGTTACTTAACCTCTCTGAGCCTCGTAGAGAATTCATCTAAAAATATTTCTGCCCTAGTTCTTGTGAGATTAAACAAGATGTTCAATGGAAAATACATATTGAGAGTAAGAATTTCAGCAAACAGGTGAGAAAATCAGTTTTGTTCATCCCTTGCTCTTCTGTAGAAAACATTTTTTAAGGATTCAAGATTAAGATCGTATTTTTCTTCTGCTAACATGTAGCCACATGTTGATGGATTCTTCAAGACTCTTTGAGCCAGGCTTAGTCACAATTTGTCAAGGAAGGAAGTTTTCTTTTGCCACCAAAGCATGATGAAGCCTGTTGGAACAAGAGCTCATGTCCTCTAAAGTCAACATGTGCCAACATTGAGACGAAATGAATCCGGCCTTTTTAAAATCATGGTTCACATGAAGAAACTCAGCAGTAAATAATTGCAGGCACACACAGATGACTGTGAAACCTCACATCCACTTTAAAGACAGAGTAGCATCGCAGATAATAAAGGTCAATCAGAGAGAGCATAGAAGCAGCCAAGAAGCCTTTTGATTAGAGGTTCAAATCCAAATGAAGGAGGAGCTCCCTACAATTGCCCTTTCCTTTGAGTGAAGGGGTGGACTGGCCTCACCTGTTATGCTTCCGACTTACTAAACATCTGTCTCCTTCAGTTCCTTCTCTGGAGAGTTATTTAAATAGTCTCTGCTTTCTCACCATAGGAAACCTGGGCTGGAAAATCCTCTGCAGACACAATTTATACATATACATATATATATATACACATATATATAGTCAGTGCATATGTGTTTGTGTGTGCGTGTTAAGCCACACTTAATTCTTCCCTTTGGCCCTGGTTTTTAGGACTGAAGCCCAGAAACAATAGGAGCCTAGCACCATACCATATGATCTCTTTCGTCTTGTTTTTTAAAAGCTTGTTAAAAAATAATTCTGATCCCTCGAGTTCAAAGCACTAATATGTCCCACACCTCCTGAGGGACCTTCTCCAGCCAGGCCTCTTGTTGATTCATCCAGTCAAATCCTCCTACAGACCCTACTTTCTTGGCAACATGTATCAGCTGGTATCCGGCTCCCTCATGTCACCAGGGACTCTTCAAACCCCACAGTTCTTGCCGTATTAGTGTTTCCCCTCTGTGTGTGTGCACTTGTATGACAATTCAAGTTTTTACTATCTCTCTCATCATCTCCAGAGGGAGGTCAGTCTTCCTGTTCTGTGTTTTTCACAAGTCTGGATATTTTCAGCTCCCACCATACAGTTTTATACATTCCTTGGTCTGGCTATCAGTTGTGGATCTGGGAACATAATGGCACATGTGAGTACATTTCTTGGATAAATAAAATGGATAAAATACCCTGCATTTCCATCATGTATTCACCGAAGAAGACTGCTGCAGCTCTAGGTGTGCCCAGCTTTTCTGCCTGTTGGTTCTGAGAGGGTTGGAAGAAGGGATGTGGGTGAAATTATGTAAAATCTCTCAATAGAGTTGGAAATATTTTTTCTTCATTCTGGGCTACATGATTGGCTCAGTACTTGAAGCTGGTAAACAACTTTTTGTGAAAGGTTCCAATAGACTTCTACACTTGACCCTGGGCCTGCTTTCTTCTCAAGGTCTACACTTCCTTTCACTGCAAACTGGCTTGGTGGGAAGTGCAATCATTGCCATGAGACAGATGGCTTTTCCTCTTTATCATGAGGGTGCAAGTGTGATGCAGCTGAAACATCCCCTATGCCTGTGGTGGCCAGGGTCAATCTGGCTGGTCCACGTTGTATGTAGTGAATTCAAACACATCATGAGGAAGACAGCAATGATGAACAAGGCTCAAGACTGTTGCCTAGAGCTTAGCAGGGGTTGAAAGTTAGAAAAAAGCTTGAGGAAAAAACTATGCATTACTTCCGCAGGTCTTTTCAGATTGGGATTTTGTTTCCCCCACCACCCTCCCCTCCCAGAGATTACAAAGATACAAGGTGTGATTGAAAAATACCGTGAATGTTTAAATTAAAAATAATCACAGTAAAAGACAAATTGACATTAATTCCCCTTAAAATATTCTCCTTGCTTCAAACACACTTATCCTATCATTTTTGCCACTTTCTGAAACAGTTCTGAAGTCCTCTTTTATGAGTGTCTTTATTTCATCCTCCATCATGGCAATGCTCTATGTCACACATCGCTTCTGGTACGGCAATTTCTGTCAAATAAAAACATTACAGTGTGTCCTCATCCACCTATTCACTGGATCTGTTACCATGCAACTTCTGGCTCTTCCCCAAAGTCAAAATGACTATGAAAGGTAGACGTTTTGAATTGATTCAGGACATGGAGGCAGCCACCACAGCAGAACTAAAGACACTCATGAAAGAGGACTTCCAGAACTACTTCAGAAAGTGGCAAGAAAGTGGCAAGTGTGTTCAAAGTGAGGGGGAGCTGAGGGAGATTAATGGCAATCTGTTTTTTATTGTAATAATCTTTTTAAAAATTTAAACATTCACCGTATTTGTTGATCGCACCTCGTATATGATTTTCTATATACCATGTTTCTTCTTTTGGCTCTCTTATAAGTATGACCCCTACTGGGCTTGTATTATCATATATATATATATATATATATATATATATATATATATATATATATATATATATTTTTTATTTTAAGGTTAACGCATGCAAAACTTCATTTCCAGGGAACTGTTTTAGAGTCAAAGCTAGACTGAATTACTAAAAGCACTCTGTTACAGGCTGAATTGTATCCCTCCAACACCATATGTTGAAGTCCTAACCCCCACTATTTCAGAATGTGACTATATTTACTCATAGGTCTTTAAAGGGGTAATTAAGATTAAATAAGGTCAGTGATAGTGGTCCCTAATTCAATATTATGGGTGTCCTTATAAGAAGAGGAGATTAGGACACAGACAGCACAAAGAGATTCAAGACACCGAGAAAAGATGGTCATTGGCAAGCCAGGAGAAAACAAACCTGCCAAAACCATGATCTTGGACTTCTAGCCCCCAGAATTATGAGGAAATAAATTTCTGTTGTTTACGCCACCCAGTCTGTGGTACTTTGTTAGAGCAGCCCTAGTAAACTAGTACACTATCCTTGAAGAAAAAAACAAAACAAAAACAAAACTTCTAAAGGCATGCAAATCTATTTAAAACAATATACTGGCTTGTACAGCTGTTTTTTAAAAAAGGTTTTTATGAAAATATAGCTAATGTACAATATTATATTAGTTTCAGGGGTACACTATTGTTATTCAACATTTATATACCTAAAGAAGTGATCACCATGATAAGTCCAGCAACCATCTGACACTGTACCATGCTATCACAATATGATTGACTATATTCCCCATTCTGTACATTATATTCCCATGACTTGTTTTATACCTGGAGATTTGAACCTCTTATTTCCCTTCACCTTTCCCCCCATTTTAAAATTTTCAATTAAAGTTGACATTCAGTATTATTTTATATTAATTTCAGGTGTACGGAATAGTGGTTAGACATTTATATAATTTAAGAAATGATGCCCCTGACTAGTCTAGTGCTCACCTGGCACTATACATAGTTATTACCATGTTATTGACTATATTTCCTGTGCTTTACTTTACATCCCCATGACTATTTTGTAACTGTCAGTTTGTACTTCTTTCTCCCTTCACATTTTATACCCTGTCCCCAACCCCTTCCCATCTATCACCCCAACAAATCTAGTACCCATCTCACATCATACATAGTTATTACAAAATTATTGACTGTGTTCCTTATGAAATACCCTAATTCCCCATGACTACTGTGTAACAATCAATTTGTACTTCTTAATCCTTTCCCCTTTTTCACCCTAGCCAACCCCCAGTCTGTCAGGCAACAATCAAAATGTTCTCTGTATCTATGACTTTGTGTTTGTTTTGTTTGTTTGTTCTTTAGATTCCACATATAAGCGAAATCTCATTGCATCTGTCTTGCTCTGTCTGGCACTCCACTCAACTCAATTGCCTCCAGGTTGATACATGCCACTGCAGATGGCAAGAACCCATTCCTTTCCCTTGCTGAGCAATATCCCATTATACATATATTATACATATATATATGTACTACCTCCTCTTTATCCATTCTTCCATCGACGGACACCCAGGCTGCCTCCACATGTTGGCCATTGTAAACAATGCTGCAATGAACATATGGATGCACACGTCCCCTTGAAGTAGCATTGGGTTTCTTCAGATAAATACCCTGAAGTGGTCTTACTGTATCCTTCTTTTGTCTTTTGTTATAGCCTTTGTTTTAAAGTCTATTTTGTCTGGTGTAAGTATAGCTACCTGACTTTTGTTTGTTTGTTTGTTTGTTTTTTCATTTCCATTTTCATGAAATATCTTTTTCCTCCCTTTACTTTCTGTCTGTGTGTTTCTCAATCTGAAGTGAGTCTCTTGTAGGCAGCATATGTAAGGGCTTTGTTTTCTTATCCATTCAGCCACCCTGTGTGTTTTGACTGGAGCATTTAATCCATTTACACTGAAAGAAACTGTTGCTAGATATGTAGCTATTGCCATTTTATTATTCATAATTTTGATTTTCTTTTTCCATCTTAAAGAAGTCTCTAACAGTTCTTGTAATACTGTTTTGGTGGTGATGAAATCCTTTAGCTTTTTCTAGTCTGGGAAGCTCTTTATCTGTCCTTTGATTTTAAATGATAGCCTTGCTGGGTAGAGTAGTCTTGGTTGTAGGTCCTTGCTTTTTGTCATGTTGAATACTTTGTGCCAATCTCTTCTGGCCTTCAAAGTTTCTGTAGAAAAATCAGCTGACAATCTTATGGGAGCTTCCTTGTAAGTTACTAGTTGTCTTTCTCTTGCTGCTTTTAGGATTCTCTCTTTGTCTTTAACCTTTGCCATTTTAATTATAATGTGTCTTGGTGTGGATCTGTTTGGGTTCATCCATTTGGGACTCTGCACTTCCTGGACTTCTATGTCTATTTCCTTCACCAGGTTAGGGAAGTTTTCATTCACTATTTCTTCAAATAAGTTCTCAATCCCTTGCTTTCTCTCTTCTCTTTCTGGTACCCCTATGATGTGAATGTTATTATGCTTGATCTTGTCCCAGAGGTCTCTTAAACTCTCCTCATTTTTTTTATTTTTTATTATTAGTTTCAGGTGAGCAAAACGATGTAACAATTAGACATTTATACCCCTCACAAAGTGATAACCCCCCTCCCCCAATCTACTACCCCTCTGACATACAGCCATTACATTTCCTCCACTGTCTCTATTCCTTATGCTGTACTCCACTTCTTGTGAATATATATATATATATATATATATATATATATATATATATATATTTATAATTGACATCCGTTATTATTCAGCTTCAGCTTCAGGTGTACAGCACAGTGATCAGGCATAAACTCTCCTCATTTTTTTTTTTTTTTGATTCTTTTTTCTTTTTGCTATTCCAATTGGATGTTTTCTGTTATCTTGTCTTCCAAAACTCTGTTTTGATCCTCTGCTTCATCTAGTCTGCTGGTGATTCCTTCTAGTACATTCTTTATTTCAGTTACTGTATTCTTCACTTCCAACTGGTTCTTTGTTATAGTTTCTATGTGCTTTTTTAATGATATGTACTTTTTATGCTTTATAGCAAGCATACAACTTCTTGGTTGAAGTTCTCCCTAAGTTCCTTGAGCAGCCTCATAACCATTGTTCTGAACTCTGTCTCTGGTAGGTTGCTTGCCTCCATTTTGTTCAATTCTCTTTCTGGAGTTTTCTCCTTTCATTTGGGATTTATTTCTTAGTTTTCTCATTTTGAGTGCCTCTCTGTTGTTTCTATGTATTAGGTAGATCCGCTGTGTCTCCCAGTCTTTGCCAAGTGGTCTTGTGTTGTAGGTATACTGTGGGGCCCAGTGACATAGTCTCCCTGGTCACCTGAGCTGGGTGCTCCAAGAGTGTCCCTTGTGTGGGTTGTGTGTGCCCTCCTGTTATACTTGAGCCTTGGTAGCTATTTGCACATCAGTGGGTGAGATTAACCCTCAGGCTGATTGGCTTGGGGTTTTGTCTCATCCACAGCTTACTGGCTGCTTTAGAGGGGCTTATCCCATGTAGTGGGATTCACCCCAGTGGGCTCTGGTACCTGTTGAGACTGCCCTTTGGGCGTGCCGCTTGTAGAATTAATTGGGCAGAGCTCTGCTGTGGGCTGAAGCCAACGTGTAAGTATGTTGGTTCTGGGGCCTCTTGTGAGGGGCTCTGGTGCAGGCCCAAGTCAGCCACTGCCTATGACCAGCTGGAGACTACTGGTAAGAGCTACAAAGTGATCTGTTGTTGTTTGCTGCCTGTGCTAACCCTGGAGGTGCATGGGAAAGGCCACACTGCAAACCAAGGACGTCTGCCACCAGTACCTGGCCTGGGGTGGCTCCGTAAAATGCCAGGACACTGTAAGGCCTGCTGCCACCTGCCAGTTCCCTTAAGTTTCAGCCAGTGATAAAGCCTCATGTGGTATATAAATTGGGTGAGGCAAAATCTTAGGGAGTCACTAGCATGGTACAAGAGGTAGTCACCAGGTTAATGTAAATTCTGGCTTTGTGCCAGTGCTGAGCCTGAAGCTATTCAGAGAGTCTCAGAGCACACCAAGACCAGTTGCCACCTGCCTGGGGTCGGTCAGACTGATAGTTTTCCAAGAAAGAGTGCAATGCCAGCAGAGCTGTCTGCTCTTGAAGAAAGTGCCTCTGGCACCAGGGGAGTTGGGTGGAATGGGGTCCCAGTGAGTCAGCAGGGTAGAGCTATAAAGCTCACTGACCAATCAGATTCAGATTTGCCAGTACGCATAGGGGGAGGGCTCAACACAGGAAACATGGTGCCAGCCTGCTGGCTTCATGGGAAGAGGAACCCACACAGGGAAAATGCCAACTGTCCTCCAGTTATAGACCTGAAGCCACAGAACTCAGTCTTCCCCCCACCCCTGTATCTCTTCAACATCCCCCAAGTTACTGTCCCTCTGCTGGAGCCCAAGGTGACTGCCTGGGAATGTGAGAGTCTGTGGATGGGCCCTTCAAGATGCCATCTGGGTTTCCCGCCACCTCCAGTCCCACTCAGATGCTTGGAATCCTCACTATTTTTCACAGTCAGGTATTGTGGGGCTCCTCTTCCCAGCACTCTAGACAGGGGAGGCGGGTGTTGGGCTGGGGTCCCTCACTCTTTTTGAGGGAACTTCCACAGCTGAGATATCCCTCCTGATTTTGCGCCACCACACGAAGATTTGGGGTTAGCCAGTTTGCATCTCCGTCCCTCCTACCACAAACAAAGTTTTGTGTCAACATGGCTTCTTCTTTATATCCTTAGTTATAAATCTTCTGTTCAGCCAGCCAGACTTTAGATGGTTCTCCAGGTTGATTGTCCTATAATTTAGCTGTAATTTTAATTTGTTCTTGGAAATAAGCAGGCAGTGTTTATCTACTCAGCCATCTTGGATCAGCAAGCCTTGTGCGACTGTTAATGGTGTTTTTCTTAAAGGTTCATTTCTCCTGAAGCTACATTTTACAGATAAAATATAAATGTGCTAAAATTTGTTGAAAGATTTTTCTTATATGTAGGTCAGCTATGTTCCCTACAAAATTTCTATTCTATTAATTCACTTAGCAGAGTATTTATTTTTTCATTGATAGTAGAAAAATAAGCTTAGATACAGTGCAAGCAAATGGTCACATATTACAAAAGAAAGAATTTGAATTAATTATTTTTTTCAGCTATTTCAGGGGTTTGAAAACTGGCTTAGCTTGAAATACACTCTCCCATGTGAACCATACATAGAGTAACCATGATCTCTCTCTGTCTCGGACAATCTCTGTGTGGGTTGTCAGTGTGGGTTTTCTTCTTGTTCATCTCTAGCTATGTGTGTGTTCTCCTGCAGTGTCCAGCAGTTCAGCACAGTCTGTGTGATAGTGGAATTGCTTCCCAAGTCCATGAGTTTCTGGGTTGGGAACGTCCCAAGATTACTGGTGTTTTTGTTTTTTTCTTCACTGGGAGAGACTGACAGAGCCTGTATTTTGTAGGACCTATGTCCCCCTTTAAGTTTAATTATGAAAAGGAATTGACATTGGTTCAAAAATGAGCTTTGCAAAATGCCCAGTGAATCACTCCATTCTGCCTGCTTCACACATGGCCTGAGCTCACAAGGCTTCTCTTACCATCAGAGTCACAGCTGGGAAGCAGGGGAACCCTCCATTGTGTTGGCAGACCCATGGCCCCCACAGGTCACTCTGAAGATGCAGGAGCAGGGTGGAGATTTTCTGTTATGGGGGCTAAAAGCTCATGCTGCCAGCTGGTGGGTAGTAAGGGCCTTTGCCCTTTTTTCCGCAGTTTCATCACATCACCCACCTGCCTTCCTGTGTTCCATGAACTGAGGAAGAGGAGTTGTAATATTCTAGGTGGTGAAGGAAGGGAGTGACGATAGTTATTATGGAGAGAGAGTAAAACTAGACTAGAAAAGGACATTCTTTTGGGGTGGGAGAACTTGGACTAGGGACCTTGAGTTAGAATTACTTTATAAGAAATTTTAACCAGTTCCCAGAGAACAATCTGATTGTGAGAAAGGAATTTTTGTGAGAGGGATTCATTAGGAAGCATTCCCAGGGAAAATACAACAGGGGAATGGGAAAGCATGATGAGGAAAGGAAGAAGGCAAGCCGAGGTGCAGTATTGAACAAAGTCCCATAGAGAAAAAAAACTCTATTTGTCCTACATTTCTGTGTAACAAATTGCCGGAAACAATAAACATTTATTATCTCTCAGAGATGAAGTGGGCAGGTTTTCAGGAGTGGCTTGGCTGGGCAGCACTGGCTCAGGGTCTCTCGTGGGGCTACAGTCAAGATGTCAGCTGGGGCTGCAACTTAGGAAAATTGACGTGGGCCAGGAGGATCACGTACAAAGTGGTCTGCTCAAATGGCTGCTGACATGGTGCTGGCTGTTGGTGGGAGGCCTTAGTTCCTCTCCACGTGGGCCTCTCCTAAGTCTTCTTTAGTGTCCTCATGATGTGGGTGTCCCCAGTTGTGTAATCTGAGAGAGAGAGAGAGAGAGAGCTAGGCAGAAGCCATCCATTTTATAATCCAGCCTCGGTCTTTACTTGGACTCACGTTCCCCAGCTTCTGCTCTTCAGAAGCATATCACTCAGTCTGGCTTACTTTTAAGGGGAGGGAATTAGGCTCTACCTTTTGAAGGGAGGCATGTCAAATAATTTGTGGACATATTTTAAAACCACTACAATAATTTCAGCTCAGTCCTGTAGGGAGGCTCTCAGGGTAACATAGTTTAACCCCTCAGAGTGGTTTCCATCAGGGCCATCAGAGGTGGAGTACTTATACCCTGATACTTGCCAATCATTGAATAAGGGCTGCCTGAGGTGGGAGAGGCATCAATTTCCAGGATCCCTGACTTGTAGGCACACTGGGAGACTGAGAGCATCCCTTTGATGAGGGACTGGGGTGCTGGCTATAGAGAGTGAATGCAAACCAGAAGCTGAAGCCAGCAAACGCGGCAGAGAGATCTGAGGGGATGAGGAGCAATGCACTGACAAGGTCTGCTACAACCAGCTTTCTATGTCTGCTTCCGCACAGAAAACAGAATCTTATTTACAGGGTGGTTATTCTTTCTCTACAAATGTTTATTCAAGGAGTAATTCAGTAATGAGGCTCTTTGGCCTACAATTGAGTAATGTTTAGAGGAGAAGCAGGGCTTTCACTTTCCCAAACTCCTTTAACAGAATCATCAGGTTTCAGAACTCTGCTCTACCTTCCCTTTCTTGCGCTATTTCTTCTCTAAGGAGAATTCACTGTTGTCTCAGAGAGCCTGGGAGCAGATGTCAGAAAACTACATAATAAAATCAAATAACAAAATAGAGCTAGGCAGATGCTTGCCCGAAAGAGCAGGGGAAGGAAATGGCCAGACACCAAGGGTTATTAATAACACTCTGTACTTTGATGGTGTCTTTCATCTAAGTCTCGAAGAACTGCACGGCCATTTAAGTAATCCAGGGAGTTATTTTCTTGGATAGAATCTTTAAATCCAACAGGTCTTTTGAAAGTTTGGTGCTTTGAATGTTTTACTCTTTCTGGATTGTTCTCAAGGGAAAAATGATTTTGATTTATAAATCGTATGGAGGTTTTTAAAAGTCAGTTACTTCTTAAAACAATAGATAGTGTACTGCCTTTGGCAATATTATGTGGAATTCACATGGTATTTTTCTTCGTTTTTTGTCTCAAAGCTGTCTTCATGAAATTATTTAAGTAAGTGATGGAACATTTCTGTTCAGCGGGGAAAACATATCTAAAGATCCTGCCTGAAATTCTAATAACCATTGGTTCCAGTCCTGTAACCATCTGTTAATCCTTTTGCATGAGATTCCAAATGACCAGTTGCAGAGGTCTGTTCTGTTTTTTCTCTGCCACGTACAAGTGGTAACGGAACAGGCTATAGCACTGAGGTAGCCCTGGCAACAAGGAGAACAAGCCATCTCTAAACTGATATTTGGCTGGTGACTAAGAAACAAGTCTACGAGCCAATTCGCCTTTGAGATACTTCACCAGAGAAGCGAAGCACAGGAGAGAGACTGGAGAGACTCCTCCTTGACATAGAACCAGAAGCAGGTCTCCCACCCATGCTGATGCCTACCTTAATTAGAGTCAGCCGGCACCAGGCAAGCTGCGGCTGACCTCCAGTTAGTATTTGCCTGTGTAGAAGCATGAGATGCAATGGGGGAGAGACTTGGGCTGTATCTCATTAACTTGTCACATCTCTTCCCCCAAACTGGGCAAGGATGTGTTTTGCTTACTGAGTGGTCACTGATTGTTTCATCACCAAGCCCTGAACTGAAAAGGGCTGCAACATAACAAAGCCCAGATCCGAAAAGAAAGAGTTCTGCTGCCAGGCCTGAAACCACAGCGAAGGACAAGTCCCTGAGGGGTCAAGGATTCACCTGCTGTCCTCTGCAGTGCCTGCCGTACTTCTCCAGTGCTCAGCATGAGTGCTGCTGGGCCTAGCAGGCCTACAGAGTGGACTAACAAGGGATGTGTTTGCAGCTGTCAGGAGGTTGGTTGCTGCTGTGCCACAAATACTCTGGACCGGACAGTCTTCCTTGGCTGTTTTCTTTTTCTTTTTTTGTAATTGAGAAGCAGGAAGTTTGCCTTTCCTGGCAGTTCTCAAGCGTTTGGAGTTACCTACTCCTTCCACTAGGTGGCAGCACAGAGAGCACGGCCATAGCGCTCTGCAGCAAGGGTCTGGGTGTTAAATGACAGGGCAGTTCACAATGACCTCCCACCCCCTTAGCAAGTGTCCATTCTGTCTCTCCCTTTTCTTTGAGAAAAAACCATTCAGAGGCTTGTGCTTTTGCAAATTGTTTCAGCAATGGGTCCAGCTTCCTCCCAAATGGTCCACTTCTTTGCATAAGAAATGAGATAATGTTTTCTGCCCCAGTTTTATTTGGGGATAAATCAGGAATTTACAATTCTATTTGTAATCATACCACATTTCCTTTTATCATGTGTGGAAGTCTGTGGAAATGAATGTCTTTCTCTTGAGGAAGGATTCTGATCACCCCTTAATTTCCTTTCTTTTGGAGGGTTTGTCCCCGAACTTTGGTTGAATCCAGATCTCCTGGGACCCACAACATTTAGCCAATCAAGAGGGGAGTTAAAGGGAATGGATGACAAGGTCCTGGCTGTTAAGGGATTCCATGTCTTCTCAAAGAGCCCTGAGGGACCAAATTAAATACAAAAGTCCACATTGTTTATATTCCATGAAGTTTGCTCTAGTTTTTGGTCTCATTGCCTTGACATCCAGTTCTAGCATACTTCTGGGGGGACAACATGTACAATTTGACATTAGTTGGTCAACTCTACTGGGCAAATTTTAAAAACACAAATATTGTTGATTCATGCATTCATTCCTCACAGCTGTATTTCTAAGCTCGCTTCCCATTTCTCAAAGCCTTCCCCACCCCAAATTCCTTGCCCCTTTCCCCCGACTTGTGCTACTAAGCAGACAGAGCATTCTGGTCTCATCTGTGTTCAGTGCCTCCATTTCAACACCCACTTTCTCTTTAGCTTACTACAGTCATTGCCGGGATCCCCACACCTCGACCCCAAAGAGATCTATACGTCCATTCTGAGGAAAAGCACCAGCAGCATTCACTTCGCACTCTACCCCACCTCCCTCTGTCGCCTTCACTCACCTCAACCACCCAGAAATTCTCTTCCCATCTGGTTTCAGTGATTCATGAAACTTCCTGATTCTTCTCCTTCAGGTCTCTTTGTGGCATCCCTACCCCTTACCTCTGAAAGGTAGAGCCTTCCCAATCTTAGAACCTCACCCTCTGCCATGTCCTCCAAGACTCTTACCTACCTTTCTAAGTTCTATAATACTTTCTATTTAATCCACTGAGGTGCTCACATTTCTAGCCCTGTCCGACCTGCCAAGCTCCAATTCCACGTCATTGTCCCATGATCACCACAAACCAGATATATCTAAAATAGAACTTGTCTCCTCCATAGATCAGAAATTAGTTAACATTTTCTTTCTTGTGCCAATTTTAATGCCATCTCTGTCAACTGAAAAATTTGGTGGTGTCTGTGCCTTCTCCATCTCCCTTCCCCTTCATATCTAATTGATGAGCAAGTTCATCAACATCTCCCTCCTTCATTTATTTCTCCAATGTGACAGCCTTGGTGTACTAGAAAGCTTTTTTCACTTGGTATCGGAAGGGTGGTGTTGGCACCTATTGTCAGTATTACACATTGAGTAAGTAACTTTTGCAACCATATCCCAGTGTCATAGAACAATAAAATCACAGTAGCCAGAGTGGGTAGAACTTTGGGGACCATATAATCCATCCTTATTTATGCATAAGAAACCCAAGTCCATGAAGTGAATTATCTGAGGTCTCTGAGCTGAGACCCAACACTAGGTATTTAAATCACCAGGCCAAGGCTCTTTCTTCTGATGCATTGGGTCTTCAGGAAGTCCCCATTAAAATAGAAATTTGGCTTTCGAAGGAACAACGTAGGAAGCCATCACTATTACTAAACATTAAGATCATCTCCCCCTAACATTCCAGACTGAAACAAAAGCAAGGCCAATTTTGACGGGTGCAAAGGAAAGGAGCAGAGTTAGAGAGGCAACATCAGGGTCAATGTCAACATTATTAGAATCCTTTCAATTTTCTTTCTATAGAAGAGTACCATGAGTTTTCTTTGGCAGGACATTACCTGTCCCCCTACCACCATGGGTTGTGGAAACATGACACCACTCTCTCCCCCAGGACAAGCGTGATTAGCCTCATTCAATCTGCATATCCAATCCTCCAGGCCAGTTATCAATGGATTGATTGGGGGAGGCATGTAACCTGAACAGTGTGTGGAGCTCAAGGCTTTCGCTGGGTCTGCTGAGAACTAATATGACCCTTGAAGCTCCTGGCTTCCATCCTGCACTCAAAAGGGGAAATCTGCTAAAGACCACGCCAGTATTGAGAAAGGTGGGCAGAAAAACAGAGAAGGAGAACTCACATCCTGATGACATCATTTGAATCCCTGGATTAAGCATTAAGCTTTGCCTCAAACCAGCCCTACCTTTGAATGTTTTATGAGCCAATAAATAAATCTTTTTTCAAAAAAACTCCAGTTTAAGTGAAGGTTTCTGGTATATATAATCTAAAAATTCCTTGTTGATATACTCTGGGAAGGGTAATATATATGAGATATACATTATATATATTATATAGAGTGATATATATGATATATAGTATTATATATGTATGTGTGTATGTATATGTGTGTGTGTGTGTGTGTGTGTGTGTGTGTGTGTGTGTGTGTATGGAATAAACCAAAAAGGGCGAAGTAAAACCAATTTTTTCCACCTAACTTACCTGCTAGTCCAGCTCCCTAGCCCAAGGCCTGGCCATGCTGCTTTTAGATGTCAGAGACGAATGCACTGAGAAGGAACCAACCTGCTCCTCCCATGACTGGGAGGAGAGAACTTAGTGTTCAGGTTGAAGAGTTTAGACTTCTAGCAGCCTATGATGCCCAAAGGTATTTATGGGCTGTTGGAGGAAGCAACTAAGGAAGAATGGCAGTTAAAGAGTGGAAGGGTCAGAGTTTGGCAATGGAAAAGGGTTGTTGTGCTCTGACCTGGAGAGTCAAGGATGCAGTTTCAGAGAATGAAGTCATGTACGGGAAGAAGAGAGAAACGAGATGAGGAATGAACTATGCTAAGTAGACTCTGAGTCTCATAATTCAGAATTTATGCTTGATCTGAGACCAGAATGTTAAAATGTTAAAAGCTTCCAAAACACATGCAGAAAGAGAGCAGGGAGTAGAGAGAAGTGTTAGGTATCTCTTATCAGTCAGATTCATCGTTTGTTGCTTTTGGTGATGCGTGCAGATTTTGTGAGGGAGAAATTATGTGATAATTAATCTATTTTCTGTCTGGTGGTCTTTCATAGTAGCACTTTAGGAATGATATAAAAGTCTCCACTACATTTATAATATGCGGAGACTTGAACCACATGTTTTATGCAACCATATGAACCCTGCAGAATCAATTGCTGGGTAAAGTTGAGCATGTATTTAGAACATGTGAGGGGCTGTTTTGTGTCTCACTCTACTAATTTTACTACATATAGGCTTCATCTCTCCCTTACCTCTGGGGTTTTAAAAAATGTCTACCTCCTGTACATGTAATGGTTCTATGCATCCTACAGCCATTTGTTGCAGCCCTATGGTAGTCATTAGGGCTGTTTGCCAAGTATTTGGGGCTTCCAGGCACATGGGAGAATTGTGCTTTCCCTCTTCCTTTGAACCTAGGCATGGCCATGTGACCTGTTTTGGCTAATGAAATGTGAGTGGAAATAATGTGGCAGAAGCATTAAAATCCAGTATGCAATTTGCATGCCTTTTTTTTTTCCTTAACCTCTGGCATGGTGACAATCAACGGTTGGAATGGGGGCTGTTCCATTAGTCTGAGTCCCTGAGTGACTCTGATGAGCAGAACAACCCCACTGCTCCATCCAACCGCAATAGACCTGTAGCCAAAGTAAGAAATAAACCTTTGTTGTTTTAAGACATTGAGACTTCTGGGTTGTTTGTTAGTGCAACAGAATCTAATCCACACTGATTAATATAAAACTGAAAAGTACTAGCAACTACATTTGAAATTGGGATGAATCATATGTGTCCCTTAACCTCTAGTTGCTTACCATGTTAAGAAATAACGTGGAAAAAAAATTATAGAAGGCAACACTTAAAATATCATTTAAAAACTAAAATATTTTATCATTTATTTTTAATTTCTTTAACTCTGATAGGACTATTTTGTTAATACTATTCATGATGGATATTTATAGATATATTCATGATTTTTATATGGTTATAATTATATTGGATGTATTTTGGGGGCTTTTACTTTCCTAAGATTATTGACAAGCACTTGCCATAGGTTTAAATTAGTCATCACGGCTATAATGGATATACAAAGTTAAATTAATTTTGAAATTAAATTAATTTATTAGATTCAAGTAACAAAACTGAACTCAAACTGGCTTAAGTTATAAGAAAGTTTAATATTTCACAAATATGGAATATTTCACATCTAATGGAAGTTGAAGCTCTGGGTGGATTGATTTAACAGCTCAATGTTGTCACCACGGACCAGGGTTTTTCCATTTCTTTAACATGCTCTCCTCAATGTTGATATTCCCCTCAGGTGTGTCCACAAATGGCTGCAGCAGTTCCAGGGACCACATGTAGCAGAGTGCCCAGAGTTAGTTAGAAGATGAATTGCTTCTTCCTGTTTCTGTAAGAGGCATACATTTCCCCCAAACTCCTTAGAAAATTTTTTCTCTCATTTCAGTGGTCAGAATCGGGTCACATGACCATTCACAAGCTGATCTCACACACACACACACACACACACACACACACACACTCATACACACACACCCTTGATATGGGGTGAGGGATGAGGGTGGAATTATGGTCAACATAGACCACAGCGTCCCCTGTGGACTAACAATAATTAGATAACCAAACTTTTATTGTTGATTATTTAGGCTGTTTCTTGTTTTCATTACTATAAATGATGCTGCTGGAAACAATTTGACATACGTCATTTCTACTCTCCCACTCTTTTCAAGTTTTCCCAAAGATGAAATTGCTGGGTCAAAGGGAATGAATTTTTTTAAGCATTCTTCCTATGTATTACTAAAATTTGTTGAAGATTTTAGTATGGTATAATGACACCAGCCCTTGTAAATAATATTGTGTTTCGTCTTGTTAAAACATGATGTAGACTAGTACCTCATTATTAGTTTGACTAACAATTCCTTAACAACGAGTGAGGCTGAACATTTTTCCATAGTTTGGTTTAGTCTTACTGGAATGTGTTCCCTCAGAAGGTAGCCCTCTCTGGCACAAGGGTCGGAAATGTTGAAGTTTCAATCCCCCAAGTAAACTTGGCATCTTGTTCCATCTCCAACACAGCAACATTGGAACTAGGAACCGACTCAATATAAAGTAAAAGCAAATTGTCTAGAGACTCAAACGATCCAGATGGAACCCACGGGAGCCCCTTAGCAAGGAAATGTCACCAAGGCTCTAGGCCAAACGAAAGGAATTGCAGGCTCTTGGAACAGAATCCTTGGAGAGCACTTAAACACAAATTATTTTTATGACCACATGAAATTATTGAGTTAGAAGCATCAAAAATTTAAAACGATATTCACATTTAAAAATCTTTGAAGAATAGCCCTATCCTCAATAGAAGATCTCTAAAGAAAGGTGGTTTTAGCACAAATTTTGATTCAATAGCCAGCTCATCTTTCTTCATTGAATGAAAATAATCTTTGGTAGTTATTTTGTTTTGAAGTAACACAGTTGTCTTCTTCACCAGTTTCCTATTTTCCAAATATCTTGATTAACCACTACTACAGGCTTCAAAGATATTTATGTTATTATTTACTGCAGGCTGCTATGGGAGGCTCTGAGGGAGGGGTAGTCTATGAACTCCTTTACACTGTTTGCCAAACGTTGTGTGCATGTGCATTTTTCACGAACTAGGGCTCATGGCTGTGGAGAGACCATCAAAAGGGACCACTGTCATCTTACCTGCAGTTTCCATCCATTTTCATTTTTTACTGCAGCTCCCTTCCACCTTTCTCCTACCCTCCAGTTTGCTTCCTTTCTATTATTTTTCACTCAATTTCCCCCCAAAAAAGAGGGGTTTTGGTTGGGCTGCCCTACTTAGAGTTTCATCTTTCTGCTAATTTAAATACTTTATATAGCTCTTTTCCTTCATAAAGGGTGATCAGGGAATAGGATTTGGGGGTTAATACGTTACACAGAATGTCAAATATATTTTAAAATGTGCTAAAACATATTCAAGTATATTGAACATTATTTATTGATTTTTTTTTGGCTTAAAAATCACTTCAGAATCTTTTGTTGCTCATATGAACACTGTAAACATTAATTTTCATTCTGTGTAACAGTAAACAGAAGGTCACTTGTGCTTTTTGGAGTTTCCTTTGGGCTCTTTGCATTTGTAAAGCACAGCAAAATTACAGAGAGCCTCCAATGTCTCAAAGGTGGAAGACGGGTCTCATCTGTCCCTCGCCTGCTCAGCTGCATCATTCTGACCTGAAAGTTAAATAATTACATGTATGTATTTTCCTTAGCCCTAAAAATACTCCACAGAGCAGGTCTTGTTGTGTTCAGAGTCTATAGAATTTTGGATATTTGTCCAAGTAGCGAAACCTAGAGAGTATGTTTTTCTCTATTCTGATAGAAAATTACAAAAAAAATATGAAGTATAAAAGTAAGTCTTGTGTTTTAGAAACAAGTAGATGTAAGTGAAAAAGTGACCTAAGAAAAATAGTCCTCTGTCAAAAGATAGAGTCAGAAATGCACTGGCCATAATACGATCTGAAAGGTGGACGGGACCCCAACGAGCATCAGCAAAGCACAGGACAAAGGGAAACACCTACCTCCTTCATGTTGAAAGATATGATCATTCAGGGGACAGAGAGAAAGGCTCGACGTAGTTGCCAAATAGGCAACATATGATCCCTCACAGAGGAGCCCATCTGGTTGGAATATGGAGAGGCAACAACAGGGTAGGGGTTTTTACAATTTATGTAAACCCAAGACCGAGCACTTGAGAACTTATGGGGAAGAGCCTGTGCAGGGATGGGCTGTAGATTCCGGAATGCCTGTGTCTTCTCGCCTGCTGAGAACTGCTGGGAAGCTAAGGCGGAGGTCATTCTCTTAGCGATGTTTGTGAAGTGATGGTTGAGGTTTTAGTGGTTTGGCAATTGGTGACTTAGTGCCTTGCTCTGATGCCTGCTGGTACCAAGGAGGGGGCGACCATCCCTGACCTGGAGTTTGAAGGGTGGGAGTGCACAAGGCTAGCGTCTTCATGCATAGGGAACACTCAGTGACTGCATCTAGTTTAGGAGAACAGCATATCAGGAGTGTGTGTACACGTGTGCATGTGTGTTTTAATTCCATAATTCAAGGAAGGTATTAGTAACAAAAATGTGCATATGGGGGATTTTATTTCTTGAATCCACATTTCTACACAGGCAATGTCACTCTGAATTTAATTATTTTCTCTCTCCATTCACATTGTTTGCCCTGTTTCTATTTACTGCATTTCATAGTCTTTTGCTGGTATTTGCTTTTCAATGTCTTTCTCTCCTTTTTTTTGAATTCCTTCTGATCATCATCCCTTTCCCTGTTCTCCCCCGTCTCTCTCTACTTCAACACCTCCTTTCAACTTTCCTCTGATCAATTCAATGAAGCCCATTTTACTATTGTTTACAGCCACCATACGTATGTTGGGTCCCTTTTGTTGGTGATTAAGAGAACTGAAAATTCTATTTAAAAGTCCCTCTCTCTGGATTTGCCAGGTGTCTCTGGTGAAGTTGGCCAGCGCTGAGCTTGCCTGGAGAGATGAATGAGTTTTAAGTAGCTGGAGAGATGCATATGTTATGGAGTAGGACTAAAGTGAAGAAGGCATTTGCATATAAATAATTTTTAATAAGTACCCTCAGCACAATTTTCTATTTACAACTTTTGAAATCCAAGACGGGTTGAAATGAAGACCATAAGCCTGCATTGGGACTTTAGTAGGTGGAAGTGTGGCCCAGACCTTGAAAAGTTTAAGTACCTATGGGCCAATGCATAAAGAATGAGAATATGAGGAAAATTCTAGAATTTTCTCAACATGGTGAAGGCAGGAAACAATGGGAAATTTGCTTCCAAGCAAGCCTGGATAAGACTGTGTTTACAGCTGTGAATGTAAACAAGGAAACCAAGCACAGTGCTCACAGCATGAGCGTTTGACATCATGTTTTTGTTACAGAACTGAAAACTATGCATAAAAATTGGAAGATTATTTGGTATTTAAATACAATGTGAACTTAGTTACAAACCTCTAAAGATGCATTTAATTTTACAATTCCTCTTAACTCTGGCATCTTGTAGCAGGTATTTACTCTTCAATCACCCATGCCTAATGTTTGACCTATCAGGCCGTGTACTGACTCAATAAAGTAAATCGATATTTAGGTCAAACCCAAAAGACATCACAACATTGCTAGAATGTTACGTGCCCAAAGGGAGAAGGCTGATTCTGACAGCAGGGATTATAAATGTTTTAAAGTAATTAAAACCTGACTTGCTTTACTTGATGTATGCCGTTTTCAAAATGTCTAATTGTTTGCACAATTTAAAATAAGGGGAAAAAACATGGCAACTTTACTGAGCCAAGAGGGAGTTGTTTGAAATGGTTCAAGTTATGTTTAGATTCATGGAGGGGTATTTGAAAGAGCTCCGAGGCTGCTATAAAGGATATTTTTTCAGATGATTAAATGCAAATATTGTTTAAAAATGCTTAAGAAAATGATTTCAGAATAAGCAGGAAATAAAAAAAGATGGGGTGGGAAGCACAGAGGTGAAGGAGGGGATTGTTTGGGAGGGATTTCTCCTCCCTGCATGACCCAGTCTTGATCTCGGGGGATCTGAAGAGTCTTTGTTCTTCTGGAGCTCATTGGCAGGAAGGAAGATGAGGACGCTGAGGTAGCACTGGGGCCTGCGTGAATGCCTGGCCAAGAAGTGCCTAGGGTGCACCCTCCTCACTTTCCTCTCCAAGCTGGCAGGCAATGCCCACTTTCCCCAGGATGCCTGAGGTTTCAGAGTTCACTCGTGTACAGCCTCCTGAGCAAGTATGAAAGACCTGTCCTGACCCCCACACGTCTCCTTTCTAGTATTTGATACTAAAACCAACATCACAATGCCCACACCAAAAGACCAGCTGGAAACCACAGTTTTGATACATCCTTTCCTCATAAACTCTATCAATTTGAATTTGGCTTATATTTGGATTATATTATATGTGAAGAAAGTGGAGACTTATTTGAGTCCGGCCTTTCTACAGTGGATGGCTGGGCTACTTTGCATGTTGGATACTGGTCGGTGAATTTGGAGACATCAAAGGCTCTTGTGGCTTAAAAAGTTCAGTGCTGAGGGGAGGTAACTCCAACTGTCCTGAGGACTGGAAGCTGAAATATCTGTTAGCAAACGTTGGAGCAACTGTTCTCCGTGGGGTTTCTGCTGTGGTTGAAGTGGGACCTGGTGCAATTTCAATTTACAGCTCAACATTTCTGCTTTTGATCTAACGTGAATTAGGAAAAGGGAAAACTAGGCCTGTATTGGAGGAAGTTTCAGGAGCTTCAGGGAATTCTGTTTCCCATGGGTTTAAATCGTCTACTTGCTGACAAGAATGTTTTATCAAGACAAGAGTTTACTTTCAGTTCTGAGTTTAAGTCCAACTTAAAGAAACTCTGGATTGGAATTGTATTTAGCGTTGGCAAGGGAGAAAAAGCGTAGGAAAGTACTTCTAAAGACTTCTTGGACATCAAATGGCTATTTCACAACAACTTTGTGATGAGTTAAGTGTAAATGAATCAGAAACATACGGACCATGTTTTCTTTGAAATTCACATGGGTTTAAGAAATTAAGGCAAAAAAGTTCTTGGCAAAGAGTATTTTGGGATTTGCCAAATTCAAGCCATTTGAGAACGAGTGGGAGACACTCTTTATGGACCCTAGAATGCCACTGGGGTCCATCTTTGTTCCTTTTTCTTTTCTGCCTATCATCAAGGTGTCCTGCAACCTGGAAAGCTTAAGGTTGGCCAAAAGTCAAGAGCACAGGAGGTCCTCTAGCGCTTTCCTGGTCTGCTGGGGAGGACCAAAGCCATGCTTGGAGCCCATAGTGGAAGCCCGAGCTTGAGTTTGGCATTACAGGGACCAGCTGTTTGGACCCTGTCCACATGGGTGCTGCCTTGGAGAGGGACATCTTGTCATGACTGCTTCAGGAAAATGTGTAGTTGGGGAGAGAGATTTTTCAACTCTTTTACTCAGTGGGGGCACACCTGCCTTGGATGCAAGTAGAAATGTTAGGCAGAAGAAGAACTGACTTCTGTCTCAAGGTTTGCTCTTACCCTCTCTGCCAAAGAGGGAGCCTCCATAGAGCAGAGACGGTGGTTTTGTTACTTGTTTACTACACACAGACTTGCCTATGGGATATGTCTACAGTGGTTGTTGTACTGAATTGAGAACTAATTACAGAGGAAATGGTTTGCAAAATTATAAAACAATTTTTTGGTGAGACTCAGGAAATGTCATCAAAGGAAAGGGTCATTTCAGCAATGCTTTGGGATTTGAAAATCACTTACTTAATATAAAGAGGTTTTCACTGTAGTGGTATTTGTTTAAATGACCTTGAACCTGGAAAGTGGAAAAAGGGACTGGAGGGTGGTGTTTTTGTGAGAGGAGTGGCATGTGGGTGGTTAGTGATACATGATATCCATCAGGGGAAGAACAATTAAGAGGAGGACAATAGAGAAGCTGGAAGTCTGTGATTTAGAAGTGTAGAATACCAAGCCATCCTGTTCCCTGAACCACAGTGAGGGTCTCATCTGCTTGGCAGTGTCACATTTACTGTGCAAGGATTGCTGATCCGCTCTTGGCATCCCAGGTCCAGCACATTCTCACAGAGGTGGTAACTGAAGTCAGATGAGCCAATTCTCTCTTCAAAAGCATGAACACTGTACCTGGCTCATAACAGGTACTTGATAAAATTTTATCAAATGAACTAAAGTGGCTGTTTTGTGGGTGGCTGTTAGCTGGTATCAAAGGAAGAGTAGATAAAGAAGACTGAGAATGAATGATCCACAAGGAAAACATCAGCACCCAAAAGAGCGAGATATCCCTAAAACAATGAAGGAACACCCTAAGCTCTATTGAAGAGACACAGAAGGATGGTAGGAAATGAGAAGTTATTCGATTTATCTGCCTGGGAGTATTTGCAAAGGAGATTTCAGAAAAGACACAGAGAGGAAAAAACAAACAGCAGGAGATAGTTTGTGGTTGGGAAGTAGAGGCACTGGATGTAGACGTTTCCATGACCTGTTGTGCTGGTCTGTTCTCCATGGATAGTTTCATTTCAGCAAACATTTGATGAGCCCCCACTGTGAGCCAGGGGAAGAGAGAAGCAAGTGGATACTGCCTTCGGGAAACTTGTGGTCTTTTAGGAGAGAAAGGACAAGTTCACAAATAATGAACACAAGCTGATTAAGATGAATGCTAGAAGGGATGCACAAATTGCTCAAGTTTGAGAAAAGAGGAGGTCCCATCTGGCTAGCCTGATGAAGAAAGTGACATTGGAGTTCCATTCCATGCCCAGCCTCACTATACATCCCAGAGAGCCCTCAGCCTCCTGGCCTCCAGCATGCCTCAGCTCCCAGCCCAGCTGTTCAGTGGCCGCCAGAATTTGCTTGGCACAGAACTTACATAGTTTTTCTTCCAACCCCAAGGCAGATGCTAACAAAGCCAAACTGAAGCCATGGGCCAGGACCACATGAGCCCTAGTCTGTGGGAATGCTGCTTCTCAGAGAGGAGAAAGGGTTTGTCAGAGAGGATGTCCCAATGGATGTGTGCCCACCCTCCTTTAGTGATGTCATAGCAGCCCTCAGGGCTAACTTGCAATTAATTAATGTCCTAGGTATCTGTATCTACCATGAATGTATGCAAGCTGTTTTCATTTCCTAAGAGAAAGCCACGAGGAGCCAGTTTTCATTAGTTCAGGTGGTTGCCTCTTCCAACTGTTTATTTTTGAAGACGCAGACAATCTGCTGTGTATTTTCTTGACTGCTCTAAGGTCATGGGTTTCCTAGGGTCCTGAGCCCTTCCTTTTAATTTCTCTCAAATACAAAATGCTCTGAGGTGGCCTCGTCCCTCTCCCAGCTGTTTTTGTTCCTTTCCTAGTTCTTGCCCCCAACCATCCACCCTCCATCCATCTAATTCAAAAGGGTTTGTATTTGTACATCTAGATCTGTCCTCGGAGTTGTGGGGGAGCCACAGAGCAGGTCTGTGACAGTCTTTCCTCAAGAAACGCCATGGCTCCTCAGCATTTTGCCTAGTCTCATTGAGTTTTACTAACTCCTTGGACCCCTGCCATTCACAACTGCTTGCTTTTTCCGTAAGTGATCCTGTATAAAGTAATAGAATTTCTGTAAAAAGAATTAATCTGGGGGAAAAAAAGACACTTTGGCAAAATTTGAAGTTTAGGCAGTATTTATATTTTAGAAGTGTTTTACAGAGCTAAAGTCACTTTAGTAGTTTGAGAACACTGAGATATGTAATGTGTTCAACAACTTGTTTTGCTTGTAAAATGATCATATTTGATATAGTTAGTATAAAATATAATTTATTCAGAAATAATTGAACCTAGCTAAATTGAATATACTTTTAACTGTTTTTAATTCTTTTTTACAGAATAAATTTTGAGTTTATGAGCTCTGTGGAATCTAGCAGCTCTACTTTTGTCTTTGTATGAGCTGGCAAAAAACTGGAGGATAATATCCCAAACATGCTAGAAACATTTTTGAGAAATGTATAAATAACAACAGCAACAATAACAAAAACAAGCCTGCATTTTCTTCTCAATTTTCCTCCTGGCACTTTTTTTCCAAACTACTTTTCTCCAGAGTTTGTGGATGTCTAATGATCCCTCACACTTCTTTCTGTGTCAGATGCTGATGGGCTGGTTGTGCTCTCTGCCACCTTAGACCTAACTGCGGGCTTCTTTCTCATTTCTTCCCTGACCCTCTGCTCTCTCAAGTCCTATTTCCACATGGGTTATTCTTTAGTGTTTGAAGAAGAAAGTGCAGGTATGCATTGCTTTCTTTCTGCAGAGATTCTCCATGGTTGCCTGAGCTGGTCCATGCATACACAGACATCAGTGAGTAACTAATGTACAACTGATGTACAGAGTGCAGGGAAGTACAACTGTGTTCTGTTAGCAAGCAGGCCTCTTTGGAGTCTGTCTGTGGTCCTTCTTCAGGCAAGATTCCCGCTGACTAATGAAAGGTTGTGGTTAATGGGTCTTAATGGTTGGTTGTTAGGAGTGTTTCTCTATAACTAGATGGCAAAGTCCTTGAGGGAAGATCTATTGTATTCATGTCTGTCTCTCCAGTATTTAACTTTGTACCCAGCACATAGTAGGCACACGATATTTGATGTAGTTCCAATGAATAACAAAGAGTTTAAATAAAAAGGGTTTTAGTAGTAAAGTCTTTCAATGTATTTGTATATTATTTTGAATTTTAAAAGTATTGCTATGGGATATTTATACCAGCTCTACAGTTATAAGCCTAGTAAAATGTTGCCATTGTGTCTAAAAAGAAACAATGTGACAAAGTATTTAGTTGCTGTCATAATTAAAAATACTCCATGAGGAGAACTTGCAGTTTTTGGAGATTAATGTGGACATAAAACATGATCCTGAAGTTGAGCTTACTTAGCAAAAGTTTAGTTTTGCCGAAAAGTCTTTTTAATCAAGAAATTCCATGAGTGGCATTTCTTTACAAAATATTATGCTTTGTTAATCCAGGTCCTCTAAGAAGCAGATGTCAAGACAGGATTAAATATGCATGGATTTTATTAAGGGAAGTATCTATGTGAGAGAAAATAGGGAGGGGGCTGGAGAAGCTGAGAGACCACGATGCAAGGCAGACCCCAAGAAGGTGAGGTGGAGCATCCTTGATTGCTGTGCAGTTTAAGAAAGTTTTGGCAAAACCATCCAGAATCCTCAAGCCAAAACCAGCTATCAGAAGAGTCTCGAGTCTCCCAGGAATGGGACTGTATTAGCAAACTTGTCCTGTCAGTCACTGGCTGGGAGCAACTGGTGGGAGGCCGGGCATGTAGTTAGTTACACAGGCTCCCTGTAAAGGGAGGTCAGCAAGTGCATTCTCGTTGTAGTCATATCTGTACTTTGATTCATCTGAAACACCCAGGAATAGCGCTATGTAAGGAAACACCTTTCTCTTCACACTTGAAGTCAGATTCACCAATAATACTAGAAAACTGCTTTACATTACAGAATAAGGTATACACTTTTGCATATAACATCTCAAGTGAACATTTTAGCAGCCCAATGACATTGATAGGACAATGCAGCAGACTGGCATTGGTCTCCAAATCCTTTTCCCTCCTTTTTCATTTGTAATAGAATTCCTGACTTGTAGCTAAGTCCACAACTGTCCAGGATAAAGACTGATTTCCCAGTCTGCTTTACAGTAAGTGTGAATGTGACTAGTCTCTGAGCAACAAAAGTGAAACTACTGTGTGCAACTCATAGGAAATGTATGAAAGGAAAGTGGTGCATCCTTCTTCCTCTTGGCTGGAATACAGATGTAATGGTTTGAGTTTGAGCAACCATATTGAACCCTGAGGTAGAAATCTCATACTGAAAATTACAGAGCAACAATGTAGAAGAAGTCTGGAACCATGATTCCATGGGGGACCATACCATCCCCAGATTGCCCACCTCCAGACTTATTTTATAAGTCAATGAAATAAACTTCTATCTTTTTAAAGTCTCTCTTATTTTTGTTTTTTTATCAGTCAAAACTAAGCCTAATTTTACTAATAGAAGCAGTTCTTTCTGAAATTGAATCCAGGGAGACTGAAAGTGACATTCTCCTTATGACACAGACAATAAGTGGTGAAGGCTGGGATTTTAACCAGTTCTTCTGACTTTTAGGTTGAATATCCTTGGAATTAAATTTGAAGTTTACATTAAAATGCATTGTGCCACAATTATTTAGGCACTACTGAACATTCACGGAAGGTTTTCTCTCTCAGCCTAAACTTCTTCATTTGTAAAATGGAGAGAAAAATGTTTGCTACTAATATTATAGGGTTTCTGAATTATTTCTATGAGATAGAAATATATATAGTAATATAAATATTACATATATATTATATATTCATATATAGTTATATATATATATATGTGTGTGTGTGTGTGTGTGTGTGTGTTATGTGAAGTCCAAGTCTCAGAATAAAAAAAAAAAATTATCATCATGAATTTATTGACTTCAAGTTTAAACAGTAGGAACAAAAGTGTATGTTCCTTTATACAAAGTGGAACTGATCCCGAGAAGCTTCAGGAAAGTCTTAACCAGATTATTAAGTAGTAGACTAGAGGATGAGAGAGAAGAAGGATGATTTATCACTTAAAAGATAATATTTGATATTTTCCACTAATTGTTTCCATGCCTTATCACCCTGACGCATTGTAAGCTTCTTACATGCCAGGGCCACGTCTCATCATTCTGTGCGTCCTACATTACTACGCTTGGTGAATATTTGTTGGTTTATTGGTTGGTTGCTTGATAATTACTGTGGATATTATTCCTTGCAGTTTAAAACACTGTAAGATCCTCAGACACTACAATTTTTAAAAGATCATGTTTTTCTAAATTCTTGACCCCATCTTTTATATTTCCTGACTTGAAAAGGCATAATATATGCTGATTGCTTAAATTACCAAATTTTTGGTTCACTTCTTTAGGTTTTTGAGCCAAACCTGTCCCTTTGTAAGTTTCATTTTAACTCATAATCTTGATTCTAACTATAAAACATGGGGGAAATGATAAAATCTTTTTTCCTGAAATTAATTCAGAATAAACTATTTAGCTTGTTTGTATAATTCTTAGCTTAGAACCATGTTCATAATGGAATGACTCTATAGCATTCCATTTGATGATAATGATTAAAAAACATAGTGAAGTAATGGAAATTTTGTTATAGAATATTTGGTTGTATCATAATTCTAATTGAATAAATTAATGAGCAAGAAGTCATGGGGTCATGATCCCCCTCAGGCTGGAACAAATACCCTTGTACTCTCAGATAGCTCTCTGTGAAGTAAGAAGACAGGCCTGTAGCTTCCCCCCTTTATATATTTATACAAAAAAAGATAAGCCTTTCCTGCCTATTGCAAATGACATCATATTGCATGAATGTGTTTGATTATTATATTACATTCCATTCCACAAGGTAATAGCAAGTATATAAAAATATTATAGAAACATAAAAAGAGAATCACATTTATGAGATAATTCACGTAAAAGTCCCTTTAAATATAGTGGTCACATGAGTTGGCATTAAATATTTGAACAACAAATCCTAGGAATGGTGGGGAGACAGACAAATGATAGCTGATGCTTAGATATTTAATAATGTAGAGAAACTTTTTAGTTTCTAAAACTTTTTAGAAACGTTTATGGATGTTTAGAAGGAAGCATTTTAGGGATGATCAATACTATTTTGGGAAGCTCTAAATATATTCATAGCCACAAAGTGCTCCTTACTGTAAAATAGTAATGTAACCCAGATTTACAGGTTATGACAGATAGCGCATGATGTAGAGTGCAGTCAAAAGTCATGGGTTCAAGCCTCAGCTTAGCCACTAACTAACCATGGGATCTTGTATAAGTTGCTTAACCTTTCTGAACGTCAATTTCATTCTTGGTAAAATAAAAGGTTTGGTTTTGCCCTTCCAAATCTACATTCACCTTCCAATTAGAATATCCTATATTCTACTGCCATTTATGTGACACAGAGTTGAAATATAAGACATATGACTTCAACATGAACAGTTGCTCGTGGAGCTGAAATTTTGATGCATTTGCATTGAGGAAACATTACACAGGGGAAATATTTAGTGGGGGGAAAGATGACATCACATTTGGGCTGGGGTCTGACTTGTAAAACAGAGGAATGGTGGGTGCAGAGATTATGTTCCTTAACTCTGAAAGTTTTGGAGTCACAAATGCTGTATATACATGATTCAGATGAAATCTGAAACAATTATTAGATATTTTCTAACTACCCAGGGGTTTGTAATTGTGTTTGACAAAACACATGGTTGACATCACATTTTTCAATTTTTATCCAGATGTTAGGTGTCATATGAGCCTGGCCAAAGGCGGTCCATACTTCACAAAGGCAATTGCAAGTGATGAAAAAAATCAGTTCCTTTAGTTGCCACAGAGAACATTAAAAAACCAAATTATTGACTCTGGTTTGACATTAGCATGGTTGAGTTCAGCCAAACTGAACTGTGTTTTATGGCCTAACTGGGTGATTATTGTTTAAGATTCTTCCTTTTGCTGTTTATACTATCAGTCGGCTTTTCTTTTTTTTTTTCTTTTCCTTTTTTTTCAATATAGCCAACCCTCTTTATTTTCAGCACACAACCTTACTCTGTGGTTTAGGACTCTTTTAGCAAATGAGAGAAAACCCATCTCAAACTGGCATAAGCAAAAGTGGAATTTATTGGTTAAACTAATTGAAAAGTCCAGGAAAAGATCTTGCTTCAAATGAAGCTCAGAGTAGGCACTTGGTCTATAACACCAGGACCTGGTTTTTCTCAAACTCTCTCTCTCTTCAGCTCCATTCCTTTCGGTTCAGCTTTATTCTCAGAGAGGCTCTTCCCACCGTGGACACAAGATAACTCATATCCTCTATGGAAGCCCTGAGGGATAGTTTACCAGCCCCTTAAAAGAAGCCTCAGCAAATGTCTCATCACATCCCATTAACTCCAGTGGCAACACATGCATGAACCCATCACTATACACAGTGGAATGTGATGTTCTGATTGGGTTAGGACTTGGTCTTGGGCTCTACTCTAGAGTCACAGGGTTGAGAATGGAAAGAGATGGTTCTCTGAGAGAAATCAGGATTTGGTAATCAAAAGAAAGTGACGTGGATGTTGGATGGCTAAACCCAGATGTCCTCTGCACTTGGAACCTACTCCAGTAAGATTCTTTCAGCTCCTCAGTTCATTTCCTCTTTCTTGCCATGGTCTTAGAAGAATAAAATACCCATCCTCCTGTTTGTGGTCAACCTATCCATCATTATCCCTAACTCTTTCAATCTAGCCCAGGATCTGACTTCATCAGTCATGGTTACTATTTCATATATCTTTACCATCTCACTTTTTACTGGCTCTTGCCTTAGTTTATAAAGATGCTCAGGTCTATCTTATAAAATACAACTCACACTCACACTCAAATTATTTTGACCCATCTCTCACTTTCAGCTGCTGTCTAATATGTCTCCTCTCCTCTCAGAAGTTCCTCCCCACCCCAAAGGTGTGTATCTACCTTCCTTGTCTCTGCTTTTTTCAGGTGTCAATCTCGACCTGCTCTCTCTCTCTCTACCTCTGACACTGCATTTCCTATATTAGTAAAAGTTCGTTCATGAAGACAGACCTTATTGTATTTTGAGCAGGAAGAGATTTAATACCGGGAATTAGAGACTTTTACATTGGGGAGCAGAGTTTAAGGAAGCTGCTGTTGCTTCACAACATCTTAGTACGATACAGCTAATAAACTCTGCCGCCTACAGAACTGAAGTGGGTGGTTTCAGGACAAGGCCCAGAGGCCTCTGTTAAATCTCTAAGTCCACCACCTATTGACACTCAAGCACATGCCCTCAGGGAATCACATGTCCTTCTCCTCTGCCTTCTACTTCTCCTGTAAGTGCCTTCTATTTACAGAATCTAAACAGAAACATTACTGTCACGGGAGCTGGAGAGATGTAGTACAGCGGAGAGCTTAGAAGGGTAAGACTAGTCCTGCATAGTAATAGATTGTATCTGGCACATTATCACGCCCTCCTCCCCCTTAAATCTTTTTGCTGAGAGTTCTGTCCTTGAGCTAACACTGCTCACACTGTGAACTCCCCTTGAGTGATCTCATCTACTCTCATCATTCTAGTCACTGGCAGGCTGCTCATGCCTCCTCCAGAGATTTCTCCGTGTATTTCACGTTAGTACAAATCTACTGGACCTTTGCATCTGATTTACCCATAAGGGCCACAAATTCAACTTGTTTGAGAATGAAATCTCTATTTTTGTTTCTTAACCTGCTCTTCCTCTAGAGTCAATCAATCGCTAAATATAATTTTTAAAATCTTCCGTATCTTCCCCATCCCAACTTTATTGTCCTGGGTCAGTGACGCATCACCTTTTACCTGGGCTGCCATAGCCTCCTACCTGGATTTCCTGCTTCCAACCTCACCCACCTTGAATCTTTTCTACAGAGCCTCTGAAGACATTGAACTGAAATACAAATCTGCAATGATTTCCTTTTCCTCAGAGCCGTTGGCTGGCAATTTATTTATAAAGCTGAAAACAAGGAAGCAATAATTCATCAGACAAGTCTCAATAATTTATTAAATAAACTAGACAGATGGGCTGCAAATATTCATAAAAGACCAAATGAAAATGAGAATTGGAACAGGGAGAGAAAAAAAAATTGTATTCCAAATGCTCTGATTCTAATTACCCAGCATGAATGTTCCAGTGTATCAGTTGAGGTTTCAGAGAAGGGAAATCTGATGAAGAATCCAATCTTTTAGGCTCTAGCTTTTAATATGGAGTTTATTAGACAGTCTGGTTAAGTTTGCAGGCCTTAATTGATTTCTCATGTATTCTTAGTTTATTTCTTAATTTCAGTGTGTGGACCTCGAATGTGTGGACTTTTAGATACCAGATGGAATATGATGCGTGGGAAGAATATGATCAGTGAAAGAAAGAATAAGGGGAAATACAACTCTGCTAGACAAAGCAGAAGCAAGAAAACAATCCCCTAGAAAGGAATGATACCCACCACCTTCTGCTACCTCAAAATATATTTGGTTAATCTGAATCATAACCCTCATTGATGGTGGGTTTCTGGATGCTTCCTTCATCTGAGTCAGTTTGGGTCTATGAGGAGAAAAAGTACAAGTAATATTTTCTAAATGCAGAGGGGGAAAATGGTGGTAAAATAACCTTCTCTCCTGGAAGTAAATGTGCTTCCACACACATAACACCTGGATTCCAAAACTGGGCAATGTTCTCTGTGGCTGATAATCCTGCCTTGTTTCCTGGAGAGGGGACTTTCTTCAGTGTTAAAAGTTTCGTGTGGACCAAGGGCTGCTTCCTCTACTCAGTTTCTGTACGTGTTTCCACATCCCTGCCCTCTACTTTTGCTTTCCCCTCCTCCTCTTTCTCCTTCTTCTTCTTCTTCTCCAACACAACCATGCAGTGGGTTATCTATTGTGGATCCTTCATATTCTAACTCCATTCTAGCATTTGAGTCATTATGGAGACTGATGGAGAATGATGTAGGAAATAAGAAGAAATGAAAAACTTTTATTTTCACATTTTAAGCCAAACTGTTATTAATTTTAATACCAATTTTAATACCAATTAAATCTCCTAATGATTGATTAATATTTTACCTCTAATAGTAGAAGCATTGTACATAAGCAAAATTATAAGTCCCCAATGTATAGCAATTTATTAACATATTTGGTTTGAGCCTAATTAATGATAAGTACAATCTCTCCCCACTTACAAAAGAAACAGGAAGGGGAAAGTTGGTTATTTAATTCTGTTAACAATGATATTTATATTTACTTGTGTATAGGCTCTTTCTTGAACATTAGAACACTTGCTTGAAGTCAGTGTGGCATTGTGGTTAAGACCACAGTCTCTGGAGTCAGACCGCTCAGGTTTAAGTCTAGGTTTTTCCACTTACCAGATAAATGAATTTGACAAGTTTTTTTTTTAACCTCTCTGTGTCACCATTGCTTTATCTCTAAAATGAGAAAAGTGGTAGTTCATAACTTGTGGGGCTGTTGTGAGGATTATGTGAGTTATGTGAATATAGTATGTAGACCCATTCCTGGCATAGAAGACTTACATACATGACATGCTTTAAAAATGTGTGATTGAAAACTGGAAGAACAAACAAAACAGAAACAAACTCATAGATACAGAGAACAACTTGTTGGTCAGCAGATGGAAGGGGGGTTGGATGGTGAGTGAAATTACATACTGCCAGTTATAAATATAGCCACGGGGATGTAAAGTACAGCATAGGGACTAGATTGTTTTAACTGTGTCTGGTGTCAGATTGTTTTAACTGTGTCTGGTGTCAGATGGGTACTAGACTTACTGGGGGGATTGCTTCATAGTTATATAAATGTCTAACCACTATGTTGTACACCTGAAACTAATGCAATATTGTATGCCACCTGCACTTAAAAAATAAATTTTTAAAAAGTGTAATTGAGGACTAGCCTACGAACTATTTTAAAATTACCTTATTTATAATTTTAGGGCATTTTTTTTTTGGAACTTCCACTAGTGGACTTTTCCTGTCCGAAAGTGGAGTTCACACTTGTTCTACAATGCTGATACTAAGAGTTCCTGAGCGGCCAGCACTTTTTACAAATGCTTTATAAAGTAGTCTGACAGTTTGAAAATCATTAGGTATTCCTCCTAGAAGTCAAAGACCACATTCAAAGTAAATTATATGCATGTTTCCTAAAAGTGTTAATGTGCTAATCTGTTGGTTCCCTGATCTAGGCAAAATGCCATAGTTAGTATTCCACATGAGCAAAATACCATAGTTCTTGAAGATTTCATATAAATATTACCCACTGTGTTTCACATTTCCAAGTGTTATACTTCCCCATTAAAGTCAACAAGCTGGAACTGGCATTGGGGCCAGTAGAATGATTTCACTTCAAATTACAACCCCATGTCCTTCTTAAAAGGAAGAGTTAGCTGATTAGGCTATGAATTCTTTCACTCTAGTAAACATTTTGTTTCAGCCTTTTAACAATGAAACCATTCCTTGCAAGCCATAAACTTTCTACTTTTCCCTTGGGAAATGTCTCTAACTATATCTGGGGTTCATGGATAGTGCTGTTGAGTATTAAGTAAAGGGAGAAGCTGTTCTTCAGCCAGTGAGAGTGTACTTTTGATATGATTGAAAGAGAATAAGACAGAAACAGTGCCAGAGAATGAGGTGAAGAGCTGCTCTGGTTACTCTCACGGACTGTGAGGTGGAGGGATGGAGTCAACAGGACGCAGGACTGGACAATGCACCTTTCCCCTTTCACAGCTCAGTGTCTTATTTTACTGTACATTTGCAAGTTGATGGTTTTCACTCCTCAAAATGGTATTGACCTTCTGACCTTAGTTGAAATCAGGAGATTCTCAAGACTTAAGATTTTGCATAATTTCCCCGGTTCATGTTCTCAGACTTGAATAAATGTCTGCAATTATATGTGCTCAAATTTCTTTTCTCTTTCTTTCCTTTCTTTCTTTCTTTGTGTCTTTCTTTCTTTGTTTCTTTGTTTGTTTCCTTCCTTCCTTCCTTCCTTCCTTCCTTCCTTCCTTCCTTCCTTCCTTCTTTCTTTCTTATCTCTCTCCCTCCCTCCCTCCCTCCCTCCCTTCCTCCTCCCTCCCTTCCTCCCTTCCTTCTCTTTTTTGGCTTGGCCTTCCTTTTTATTTTAGTCAAAACAAGTCCCCTTTTATAAATAATAATGATAATTCACGTACAATTGGATTTACAAGGTATTCAGGGGAGCACGATGCTACATGTTATATTCGAGGGTTAACAGTTGAGCCATAGGTAGGGATTTAGACATGCCTATGTGCCCATTCTTGGCCAAGTAAATCCCCTTTGCTTCACATGTACTGTAATACTCTATAATCGGAAACTTGCCATAATTGACATGTTTGCATTTCGCCTCAGGGATTGTTCATAAGTGACTACCTTTTCTTGCTCTCTACTCAGCAGGAAGTCTCCATATTCCTTTAGGTCCCTTATGATTATATGGTTTCACTACTTTGCCAATAGTGTCTTCTCCTCTATGAGATATCAAGTCCCTTAGTTTCAGGAAAAAAAGCTAAATCTATCACCTACAGTGTGTTAACCCTCTAGTAAGTGTTTTATGTAAATTATCTTGGGACTAAGATTTATTGTTTCTACCTCCCTTAATCATCTACCTTATATTTGACATAATTGTTGATGGGTGACTTGGTGGCATGAATTAATTTATAAGCTACCAAGTAATTGGTGCCAAAGTCTCATATGCTGGTGGGTCCAGCACTTCCTTACTATAGTCCCTCCATACTATCTTGACTACAGATAATGTTTATTTAATATGACTTTCAATTAAGATGTTTCATTCTGACTATAAAATCAATATAAGTTTTTAAAGAAAATTCCCCAAATTAAAGAGAGGCAAATAACATCACTCATAATCTCAGCATTCAGAGATAATACCCTTGAACATTTTGCTGGTTTTCCTTCCAGTGTGTCTTTTCTACATCCTATGTTTACAACCAAATTGGAGTCTCTCCCTTGTACATGTCTTTGCCTCCTGTTTTTGTTCAGTTAACATTATAGAATTTGAGATGATACCAAATACTCTTCAAAAACTTGATTTTTAAAGATCACACATTTCCTGTGTTAAAGTTTGTACTGTGATTTAGTTTATCAATCCACAGTGATTCCAAGTTTCTCACTTTTAGTAACAATGCTGGGATAAAATCCTGTCATTTTCAGTCCTCAGCTTCACCTCAGAAGGAAGCAGCTTGGATGACAAAACCAAGAAACAACTGGCACCAAGCACAATACATATTGGTGCATCCACATTGCTTTGCCCTGTGACCCAAATAGTCAGAAAATGAAGGATCCTGGTTTGTCCCAGTGATATGGCTCCTGCTCCAATCTTTCAGTTCCAGGTTGCCGAAGAATAAAATCACATAAAGCCCTCATTCTTTAGACCTCTCCAGCTATCCCCACCTGATGCCCCACCAGCTCTCCCTGCACCGCTTTGCCTGCCCACCCCACCTCTGGCACCTGTTTCCACTTCATGACGTGTACCACACTTCCTCCTCTTTTTGCCCTTCTATTTATTCTTCAAGTCTCAAAATCTCCTCCTTAATGCTTTCCCCAGTTCTCCACAGTTAGCGGAGCTTTCCTCTGTCCCTCATAGAAATTGGTTCTTCTGTCTTTTTAGAAACTCTAGGAGTTATTTTATTTGTTCATATTTCTATCTCCCTCGTTATGACAGCATGGTGCTTGATTTGCCTTTGCAATTTTAGCACCTAGCTCTATGCTTGACCCACAGTCAGCATTCAACAAATGTTGTTGGGTCGTTAGATGATGGATAAATGAATGAATAAGTGAATAAATGGTCCTCTCTGCGGTCACAGGAATAGAATTATGCTATGTTTGCCCTATGCAGCATTGTAAAATCAGTATTCCCACAATAATAGGAAATGTAATTTTGGGGGTTTACAAATCCACAATAATAATTTAGATGAGTTAAATGTATCTGCAAAGGTATTCAATACTATCCACCTCTCCAGCCTCATTTTACATCTTCTCAGTGTTCATGTGACAGCCTTCTCTGGGTTCTTCCTCTTAGCTATGCTTCCACTCTCCTCAGAGCATTTGCATCTACTGGTCCCCCATTGAGAAATCTCATCTTTTTCTTCCTTACTATGTTAGCTTCAACTTATCCTTAAGTTTCCCACCCAGTGCTCACTTTCTCAAGGAAGGCTTTTTTGACCTCCTTTACTAGTAATAATGCAAATAATGAAAGAGTGGCAATAATAATAGCTAGCATTTGGGGGGAGTATATGACAGGCATTGCTATGAGCACTTATATTGATCATCTCATATAATCCCCCACAACAACCCTCTGAGACATGGACCGTCGTTACCCCTATTTAAAAATAAGGAAGCAAAGCCTAGAGAATATAGGCAGCTCATCCAAGCTGACACAAGTACAGCAGACTGAGCTATTAGCCATGCATCCTCTTCATAGCTCTTATCACAGGTGCAATTTGATGTACATTTGCATGAGTTGCTGATTGTCTTTGTAACCAAGAAGGCTATAAGCTCAATAAGATCACTGTATCCCCAGCTCCTTACCTAGTGTCAGCTGTAGTTTAGATAATCAATAAATACTTGGTAAGTAAATACGTTTTTTGTTTGATCCAATATTTCAGGCTAGTATTGACTGAGGCAGTGTTTCTATTTCTTTGTAACTGTCAGAAGGGAATTATAATAGCACCTATTAGCGTATAATCTTTTAATTAGAGTTCTAGTTCTCATGGTGCCATCTATAATGATAGAGTTTGTGTATGATGATGTCAAGACAACTGCTCTCACAGCAGCATTACTATTAACTGTACACCCCCTCTGGCCACGGAGGATGTTATTTCAGTCCCAGCAGCCTAATATCTGGTTAGCGATACAGCACGTTGCTGCATAAAATCCTGAAACAATATATTTTATCATTTAAAAAAATGTTCCACAACATGTTTGCCTTTTGGCCCCATGGCAATGTTATGTCATTCTCCAGGAATGTTTCTTTTGTATCCAAAGGCAAATTTAGCTTAAAGAAATGTTATCAGCAGTTCACCAAGAGGTTTAATTGTATGCTGTGAATGGCAGAAGAGGGGAAGGCCTGGAACTTCAGGTTAAATTTATTAAGCTGAACATCCTGGCTTTGGTTGGCCGCCAAAATACACCATGATAAGAGTTTCAAAAGCTAATAACACAGGAGATTAAATTGGTGTCCATTACAGATCTGTGGAAAGCTATTTCTTTGCATTAAGACCAAACAGCTGAGCTGAAGTATTCAGCCTTCAATTTTTTGTTTCATTTAGCTATAATCACCGTTTTGGCCCATGGGCCCAATTCTCTTCAAGGTGACTTGGCACCATTTCTTTAACAAAAATTATGGTGAAAATTCTAAGTAGCAGACCCTATGTAAAATCCTTCATTTCAGTATGGGAAACAATGGAGCAGGGGAGAATGTGACACCAAATACACTGCATTTAAATTTATAGATTATTCATGGGTTGCAATTTTCATTGAAAATGAGAGGTTGGTGTTACTTCTTAACTACTCATTGACAAATTTCTGGTGGGGGCTATGTCTCTGTCTATCACTGTGTCTTACTTCTATGGCCAACCAACTGGATGCTTCACACAGTTGCATAGGTGGTACAGACAAATATTTTCCTGTGTTCTACAATTAATTTGGGTGAGTTTTATTTCTCTTGGCCCTTTACTGTTTATCCTTAAATACCTAGAGTGTAACACATGTTCATCTAATTTCAGAAGTGTTAGTAATTTAAACGTATTCTCAGAACTTTGAATAATTTTCTAGGAAACAGTCATTACACAAGAATTGATTGAACTAGTGTGTTCTAAGAGATGTCACGGGCTTGCAATCAGAAGATCTGGGGTCTCTTCCTTATACTGGCAACTGTTTAGGGCAATCTTGGCTTAATCATTTTTATCTCCTCTTTCCTAAAGTATGACGTATACTGCCTAAAGTATCCCTAAACTGCCTTCCTGTCAGTGCTGAGTTGAAGTAGTGTCAATGTCATCCAATTTCTTTCCACTATGACATTATTTTATTAGCTTCTCCCTCATTACTGCCAGTGCATCATGGAAAGATCTTTTTTCCCTCTTACGATAGATACTCTATTTTAAACTAATAATTAGTTTTCCCATTTTAGTGAATTAAAGGCATATTTCACTATAATTCTAGTACAAACACAAAGGACTTTGATGTTTTAATTAGGCTGTAAAATATTTCTCAAGTAAAGGTATGATTTCCATTTAATCTGACTAAATGTATTAACTCTCGGAGATCAGCGTTCAAATAACTGAACAACTGCAGCCTTTTTAGGGACTCTTGGTTGGGACAGGCTGAGCTAGGTAGGAAGGAATGAGCCTTTGTCAACAAGTTCAGAAATTTATTTTGAATTCTCAATTCTGAAAATAAGTGCATTTTTAACGACCTCAGTCCTAGGGATGAGGGGAAATGTCACTAGAATGTAAATTTCTCTCTGGGAGAGACTCTTCATTTGCCTTTATAACCAAGGGCTCTGCAGAATACCTGGTGCAGAATAAGCCCTTTTGTAATGGGAAATAAATTCTGAGAAATAAGTAAGGTGTGGGGATAAAGTGGTCAGGACACAGGTGGAATAGTCAGTCAGTGAGTGGATCACCAGAAGCTTCCAGTGCAATTTGCTTTCCACTTGACGTCTGTGATCATGACAACACCAGATCTATTAGGTATTAGCCATGATGTTCTGAGATCTTTCTGTAACCTATATAGTGTCAGAGACATTTTTGCAGCACTGTGATAATGTATAAAAAGTCTTTTAGAGTGATTCTGGCATGTGATTAAATTCTGACTCCATCAATTTTCAGCTGTGTGAATTTGCATGAGTTATATGAGCTCTCTCTACCTCAGTTTCCCAGCTATAAAATGGAAATAACTGCCTCCTGAAGTCAGATAATAAATGTTGGAAGTCTGTCACATCATAGGTATGTAACAAACGCTTTTTCCCCGTTCTTACCAATAAGTTACATGGAACAGACCAGGCTATTGGTCACAGATCCTTCTTTCTAAGCTCTCTAAAGTAAAACTATAACCTGTAAAAGAGATCATGAAGGCTTTGGCACCCTACTTAGAATAGCTGTAAATGACTAAGTCTCCAAATAGCTAAAACAAGGTTGTTGAATAATCAAGAGGATTTTTTTTTTTTTTTTTTTTTTTAAGAAAAAAGCTCCTTGTACTACAATTCAATCAAAACTTTGGCAAGCGTTCAGAAGAGTTGCTTTTGGACCTCAGAAGAGCCAATGATAATCACCAATCACTTGTACAATAGCAGTAAACCACCATCCTACCCCCCACCATACACTTATTCTTCTTCAAGGTAGGGAGAGAATTTTGCCATACACTGGGCTAAGCTATGTCCAGACCATTCTTAGAACAATTCCCCACCAAGGGACCAGCAAATAGGGAGCATCCAACGCTAAAGAATAGACATTTTACTACAATGCTGGTTAGATGCCAGACAAACAGAAACAAAAAGTAAACAGAAGGTTTCTAAGGCAAACAAGCTTTGTCTGGTTAGCATATGGCTCAGCACAGTAACTGTCCGCCCTGTTCCTTCTATGGAGGAAGCAGCTTCAGTGCCATCAGCTCTGCAGAAACATCACTGACTCCAAAAAGGGAAGAATGTGGCCAGCGAAGAACACATTTTCAATAAGCTGAGCAAACATGGTTTTGACGTCAGGGAGAGAATGTGTACATGGGTAACAAAGGAGACGTACACACATGGGGTTTTTGTGGTACCTGGGCTGCTGCCCAGAGCACTAAATCCTGGAGTTGAGAATCCCTTTGAAGACCCTTCACAACACTTGGGAATTTCAAAGAATATCATCATAACTCACAAAACCCTCCAAATGTCATTTTACCTTGTTCTTCTGCCTCCCCATTGTGCTAGCTGTCCCCAGTGACGGACTGCAGCCCAGCCACCGCCTGGGGGAGGGGGTGGTTTGCAGCAGATGTGCACATCTGGATCACCTGCTGCTAACCCAGCAGGCCCCAGCTTCCCTGTGGCTTTGGCTTCCACAGGACATTTCTGGGGGTGGCCTCCTCTCCAAAGTAACTGAATCCTTTAGAATGAAGATTTTTAACTATTGATGAAAACATTCTGTAACGTTCAGACTGAGTAAAGTCCGCTGACTCCGCTTTGGGGGATGGTATCTTCCTCATTTCCTTGGAGATGAATAACTGATTCTTGGGTTGTAGTCCTTATAACATATATTAAAATGAAGAATACATACTCGGACAAGGAGATGTTGGGAGAACTAAGGACATCTTTTGTATTCTTCTCTTATATAAGCAATTTTCAGCAAAAGGCAGCTATGATTCTAACTTTAATCTACCTTCCTTCTGTGGGTTTTCCACAGTTCCTCAGAATACAGAGGGAAATCCAATATCTACATGGTGACTTTCAACCCTGTCCTGCCCTATTCAGTTGCCTTGTTTTTAATCATTAAATTGTATACAATGACACTGCACATCTGTTTCTGGTCTGGGAAGATCAATGAGGACGGGGGTGATTGAGAGCTACATTAGGTGAAGCAATTACAAAGAAATGTTAAAAAGTGGAAGTGTACCATTTCCACATTTTATCTAATACAGCCAACATCTGGGAAAGGACTCTGTGAAGCTCAGCTGATGTGGTAGAGTGGGGGTGCTGACTTTTGGTGATGCATTAAAGTTGAGTAAATGGCACCCTTTGCAATAATCTAGCTGTAAAGATTGCCTGCTGGGAGAGGTGTCTATGAGTGATGGCAAAACCCATTGGCATTTGATGGCTGAGTTTGCCCCTATGTGACTTGAATATGTGATTGCTTCTTTATATTTTGTCTTTTAAAATAATCTGACATTTTAATTACAGTTTGGCATTTCCCTTTGATGATATTCCTCTATATGGGATTCCAGTTATCTACAAGGCTCTAGGTGATGTTTAAAAGCACCAGACTTATTTCCAACAAGTAGCTTAAGCACTAGCAGAACTGGCATATTAATATTAAACCCAATGGAAATGCAATTTTTAGCTTGAAGAATAAACATATGTTGGGAATTGCAGAAGTCAAAGTCCTCCAAGCAAGGTTAAGTTGCTCTTTAATACATTGAGTGTACATATTTAGAAGTCTGGGGATTTACAATCGGCGAGAGGACTGTAACTTTCTTTTTTTCTTATTTGGTGTGTGTAAATTTGTACTGCAAGTGTTTCATTTCTCCAGACATTTGCATTTAATTTACTGCTGATTTTAATGTGAAAAAAGAAAAAAAATTAAAAGGTAAGGAAATCATGCTCCAGAATGAAGGCATTATATCTTGAGGACTATGTTAGCATTTCCAGTTGCATGTTGGAACAATACGATAATCTCAGGGAAGGGTGTGCAAAACCCTACTCAGAGCATCCCTTTTGACTTTAAGTTAAATATGCCCAAGATTGCAGATAGTGAAAGGGCCCAATTCTGCCTTATAAAATAATATTTTATCTCACTCTATATCTTACTTCATTATTTAGAAATACAGTCTATCACTTTCAATCTTAATTCTCATGATCTTTCCCTAAAGCACTGCGAGCTTCCCCTTGTGATAAGAATGACAGCATGCGTAGCTCTTCCTTCAGTCTCTTGTTTGTCTTTTTTATAGGGTGTTCATCTTCTTTTTTAAAATTTGCCACTTTGCAGAACTTAAAATCAAGGAGGGAGGGAAAGCAAATAATTAGAAGAAAGCAGTATAATGTTGCGGTGACATTTAGGTTCAGAGTGATTTACAGGTTGCCTTTGGGGAAATTTAGAAAGTCTTATACATAAGAGATTTAACTCCATAAGGAGATTTTTCTCCCAGCTATTATGGCCAGTCGGGATCTGGCAGCCACCCAAAAAGTAGAAATCATGGAACTTGAGGCATCTTCTCTAGTTTAAGGGAGCACCCACAGTGGAAATTTGGGATTAACTCCATCAGGCAATGAGACTGCATGGACTGTCTAGGGGCCTCCTTTGGGCTCCACTAATCCCAGCAGGTGTCCCCCAGACATGCTGTACACAAGGCAGCTTATCATGGGGTGAGGATAAAAATAGAGAGGAAAAGGACATGCTTTTGTTGTTGCTGTTTACAGAACCGAACTCTTTGGTCTTCAAAAGTCTTTGCCTCATAGAGCTGTAGGTTGTTGTTTTTCATTTATTCCCCCAAAAGAATGTGGAAGGGGAAATATTACAAACACCCCCTGCTTCGGCATTGTTTGATATTTTAAAAAATTAATAAAAACAGCTCCTAGCAGCTGGTCAAAACAATTATGCTCTTCACAAAAGCTTTTGCAGATGACATCGAATGTTAAGAAAATAATTCTTTCAATTAGTGTGTGGCCAGTGCACCTGTGAACTGGAATCATCCAAGAAAACATATCCGCAAATGTCAGTGAGAACAATTCAGGAATTCATCCACTTTGCCTTCTTCTATTGCCACATTCACACAGATGTTAATCCTGGGGTGCAAATGCTGAAAGGGCCCCTTGCCTATAATCCCAGGAGCATGAGAAACATGAGTTCAGATGAGGAAGACTATTAACTGCCAACTGTCTGCTGTCATTATCATGTCTCGTTTTTAGGGCTGCATCTTTTTTATGTTCTTTCCCAAACTATGATACATAATTCATGGGTCCTTGTGTCGAGTTGGCTATCAGGTACACTGACAACTTTCCAAGCACTTATTTCTCAAAAACATATATTGACCAGTGTATGTACACAGCACTGTGCTTGGTGCTAGGGATGTGACTGTGAATGAGACCTAAATCCTGCCTTGGAAATGTTTACAAGTTTTGCTATAATCAGTTTTCTTGTTGGCTTTCATGATACGTTATAGTGTATCATCATCACCCTAGGTTTTTCAGTTCCATTTTTGTCTGTCGTAGTAAACAGGGATTTCTGCTTACTTCCGCATCTCTAGGTAAACCAGTGTTGTGTATTAAATATTGAATTGCTGTTTAACAAACCATCCCCAAAATAATGACTTAAAACAACTATAATTTGTTAGTGCTCATAAACACGTGGGTCAGCTGAGTGGTGCTGCTGATCTGGGGCAGCTTAGATGAGCTCGGCAGGACTTACATATTCCTCTGTGGTCAGCTGGTAGCTCCGTGGGGACTGGTTCAGCCTAGGGTGGTCTCACTTATGTGCTCTGTGATTGGCACGCTTTTGTTTGGAGTGATGGGTGTGACTGGGCCACATCCCACATTGTCTCTCATCATCAGGAGGGCTAGCCCCGGCTCATTCCAAGAGTGACAATGAGTTTCCAAAGAAGCCAATAACAGCAGTCAAGCCTTTTTAAGACCTAGGCTCACAACTGGTACAAGGTCCCTTCTGCTGTGTTCTATTGGTCAAAGCAAGTCATAAGACGATTCCAAATTCAATCCTTTGACTAGGAAGAGCTGGAAAGTACGTTATAAAGAGAATGGATGCAAGGCAGAGTGAAGAATTGGGGCTATTTTTGCAAACACATCCTTTTCATTCTTTATCATGGTCCAGAAAGAAACCTGTCCTATCCTTAACACCATATTGAATTTTATGAACTTTCCCAAGAATCAGTTTTTCTTTGAGAATCACCTGGATCTACCTTATATGTATGGGTCATAATTTCTAAGGTAATATTGTGGATTAGGAAAAAATTGTGTTAAAAGAGGGTGCGGGGTGAGGGTGTTGCAGAAGAATTTCTCAAATCCTTTAATATGTTAGCATACCTGTGAATGGCTTTTATTTTTTCTAATCTTATTTGATCCTTTCTTTAAGGGATCACATGTGTTCCAAGGGACAGTTTGTGAAAACTGGTATTTCAGGGTGTGTTTTCAGTCTTGGACATTCACCTATGAAGGGCGAGCTGTGGCAAGAATCAACCTTCTAGACCCAAGGGACAGAATGACAAAAGAAAAAGGATAAAAGTAAGAGAGAGGCATTTATGTGCTTGTAACCTGCTCAGACTTACCTGGTGAGGGAGGTCCCTAGAAGCAAATGCTTCTATCTAGTATCATAGTGTCCCTTATAGTTGGAGGGGTCCTTAGAGAGCACCTGATGACAAATCTTAGACCCTTCACTCCCACATGGCTTTTCAGAGCCACACTGCTAGCAAATGTCACAACTCAGACAGTACAACTTTGTGGATGCTCAATACAAGTCAGGATTTTTTGTTTGTTTTATTCCTTTCTTAGTAGACAGCAGGACTTTCGGTTTTAGCAATTAAGTTAACATATTCATGATGCTGTTCCCAATTGTCTTTGTGACTCTGGTCAAATAATTTGCCCATTCTGGTCTCAGTTCCCTTATTAGCAAATGAAGACAGTTAGATTAATGAAATACATACTATTCTAAGAGAAATGTACCCATCACTTACTGTGTACAGGGTTAACTTACCACACACTTGCAGGCATTAGATCATTTAACAAATACTGTACTCCTATCATGTGTCAGCAGTTTTTCCAGGAACCAGTCTGCACAGATGCCCTCTGCACTTATGGAGATACCATTTTAATGGAATGAGGGGAGTGTCTGATAATAAGGAAACAACTAACTAAGAAAATGTAAGACAGCTATAAGTGTCTTTTTTATTTGCTGTCATGGCCCAGAAAGTTACCTGTCACTTCCCTACATCTTACTGAGTTTAAATTAGTGAATTAAATTAGGAAACATGACAATGACCTGAGGACTACTTTTATACGAGGAGGTTGGAAGGACCACTAGGAAGTGACATTTAAACATACTCTTAAACGACAAGAAGCCAGCATACGAAGCACAGAGACTATTCCAGGAAGATGAAACGGCTAAGATATAGGCCCCTGGGGTGTTTGAGAAACTGAAAATGAATATGAGTGAGGCAGAGTGAGCAAGGGGTCAAGTGTTTACCAGAAGAGGCTGGTGTGAAGACCCGGGGCCAGACCATGGAAGACTTTGTAAGTCAGGAACGGCATCTGAATTTTATCCCAACTGCCTTGGAAGCCATCATAGGTCTTTAAGCAGTTGTATGATCTTATGTCTGGATATTAAGTGTATTAATCTGTCTATTGTGTAGCATATACAGGACAGGGAGCAAGAATGGAAGCAAGGAGATCACCTCCCAGGCTATTACAGTGGTTTAGGTGAGAGATGGTGGTGGCTTGCATCAGGGTGGTTGCAGCAGAGATGCACATAAGTGAATATCTTTGAGAATTATTTTCGAAGTGGAGTTGAAAAGATCTGGTGATGATGATGCATTAAATGTAAGGAGTGTAGGAAAGAAGAGAAGCAAACATTATCCTCAGATTTGGAGTTTTGAGCAATTGGGTAGAGGTGGTTTTATTTACTCATGGAGGTCAGGAGACTGGGGAAAAAAAGTTCTGGTTTGGCCCTTGTAAGGGGCAGTTTGCATGTTCCAAAGTGGCCACCACGCTCGCTTGCAATGTGATCTTGCCGTTCAGCCTTCAAGAAGTGCACTGTAATTCCCTTTCTGTGCGTCTGGGTTGGCCTCCCAGATTCCCTTACAACCAGAAGTTTGTGGATGTGATGCGTTGTTTCCAAGGCTTGGTCAGAGGAAGGCAGACATCACAGAATAAGGTTCATCTTCCCTGGCGTGTAGGAGTAGGGACTGATTAGGGCTGTGGCTGACCTTTCCCTACCTGGGATTGACAGGGACAGACATCAGAGCGGCTTTCTGCCAATGGAATCCTGGGTCTGGTTTGCTCCACTCTAGCGTCTCTCCCTTGCTGTGGTGCTCTCCATGTCAGTACCCTCCCTCCCTTATCGGTATGTTGCACAATCTCCAATCAAACCTCTGCAATCACCCATCTTCTGCCACACTTGCATCCAGCTCCTACTCAGCCCCTCCAATTCCCCTAGCCAGCTTTGTGTCTGTCGAACTCCCACCAGAACTCTTGTTCTGGGTCCTTAATTGTTAAGAGCCTTTTCCATGTATATAGTCTACACCCTTTTCACCTTAATTAGCACCTGATTTCCCCTCGTGATATTATTTGCCTCCATCTCAACACAGAGTGTGACTTCTTGAGCACCCAGAACTCTGGGTGAGAAGGAGGGGGCAAAAGGAAGCCAGCTCCTTCTGTACTGCTGTCCTGACCATCCTTGCTTCTTCCTCCACCCAACCTTCACCATCCTATCTTTGGCAGTGCGTCTTATGACTGTTAGACCTCACCCCATATTCTTTGGGGGTCTCTCTCACGGTTTCTTCTGCACTCCATATCTTTCCCTCTTTCTAGCAAAGTTCACTTAAAATTATTGTACATTAGCATTCGTTTTTGAGCGCTGTAATAGGTAGAAACATGGCAGTGAATAAGGCTGCATCATTCTTGCCCTCATGAAACTTATAATCAACTTCAGTGTCTACATTCATACTGATTGCTCACCCAAGGAGCTTGCCCAAAGTCATTTGAGAGGAGATCAAGTATTTGATTATAAAAACTATGTTTCCTCCACTAATTTTTTACAATTATTCCAATACATATATTTGGAACATATACATATTTACATAGAGATTATATACTACTTCCTTGTCTGGGCTTCTGTAGTCCTTTGATCATTGTGCTGTTTATGTTTTTGTTACTATGCCGATATTTCATGTACTCCTCTACTCTTAAAGTACAACTGAGGGCAACAGCCGTGTCTAACTCACCTTCTTTTCCTTTTCCATCTTTGCCTGGTTCTAATAGTTGCTCGGTGCATCTAGAATGACTGATAGCCTTTGCTGATCAATATAATAATTAATTTTAAGGATTATTAAGTATAAAATTATACATTTACAAATGAAAGACATAGTTATTATCAATGCCATGCTTTTTCTTTGATAACAGGAAGTCCTTTTATTAACTGTTTTGCAACTGGAGTTTTTTTGTTTTTTTTTTAACTTTCTCTCCTATGTACAAAAGCAGATAATCCTGGGCGAAGTAGCTAACGGTTGTTTCTAATACTCTAGAAAGTTAGAATCAGCTCCAAATCATGCTGGCAGTTGATGGCTAATATTTGAATGGGGGAACTATGATAGACATAAAAACTTAGGGCAAATTCATGTCTTAAGGACATGGTATACTTACTGACTTTATGATGTTTTTGTCCCTGTTTATTTATTTATTTACTCCCCCTGAAGAAGAAAATACTCAAGTTTTGCTGAAGAGCCTTGTGAATCAGCAAAGGTCTTCCAGTGGAAAGCGCCTTTCTGAGCTCCTCACTGTCAGGGGTAAAATCTACCCTTTCTGGCTGGGAACACAGCCCATAGGCGTGGACCAGGAAGGCATCGGGAGTGTGGTCTCCCTTTAGAGGAAGCATAATTTGCATATACCTTGTCCATGTTAGTGGGCAACAGAGGCAAACAGGAGTGTGTTTGCTGCCCGACACACTGACACCTGTCTCCACTTACCTAAGTGTCAGCGCTGGAGGTTATTCCAGGTTATTCCAGTGGCTGCACTAGAGGCCTCACCTGGAGGCCTCAGATCAGTGTACTGAGGAAATCATTTGGTGCGTCTCAGTGTTTGCATGTGCTCCCATGTGTTTCTCTGTGTTGAGTACATATGTGTGCTCAGTATCACTGCCAGAGCATCCAGCAAAACACAAACATCTCCATGGAACACTGTATCTCATCTTTGAAGTTTTCTTCATTGTTCGCAAATCCTATGTGGGCGCTCACTAATTCTTCACATCTGAAGTTTGGGCAGTGTCCTGGGGTCTTCTCATTACTAATCCCACACTGGAAATGTCATTGTTAACTGAAGACAGATTATACCACCCGAACGCCACCATGTGTCTCTCATTTAGCCTCTTGCCATAGCTTCACGATTAGAATAAATGGCCCAGCTCCTTGGAGCTGCCAGAGAGAACACCAGACCTGGCCCCACTGGGTGAGAGGATCATCCTTGCTTTCGGAGCAGAGCATGAAATGAATGACAAGCAGTTTTCAACGGGAGTAAAAATCACCTCTCTCAGACTAAATCACAAAGCTCCAATCAAGGACCTTGATGACAAGTGAAATTAAATAAAACATGAGTGATGAAACACTGTAATATGTTTACGGTGAGCTAGTCCAGACAGCTGATAATTAACTGTTGCCCAAACAGCAACTTGGCAGTAGATGGCTGTAACCAGAACACAGAGCGGTAGTTAACTGAAAGTACTAGTAAAGATCTTTGTGTCTTTTGAAGAAGCATGTGTTCTTCAATGGAGGAAATGATAGAGGCAAATCATGGACTCTTCAAGTGCATAGGCGGCCTGTGGGTCTGGACTCTGAACCCTTGTTGGTTTTCGGCTTGCACATTCCTATCTGCCGTGGTAATGGTGTTTACGCTGTGCGGTCCCAGGGAAAATGTCTCTGTGTGTTTTTTCCTGAGCTACCACCCACAGAACCTACAAAATCTGAAAACAAATAAATGCAGATGCGCAGAATTTAAATAAGTTAAAAAACATGTTTTTACTATCTGCCTAGATTCTTACACTTAAAATAGTTTTGGTTTGAATCCTCTTCAGCCCCTATTTTTGCTGAATATGAAGCAACCCGGCAAAGAGGGAAGATAGTATTTGGAAAAGAAAACAAATTCCTCAGATGAACTTAAACAGAATTCACATATAAAAAGAAACTAAGAAACGAAAAGGAGGCCTTGAGGATGCCCTGCCTGGTTACAGTCTCAGTTTCCTTATCTGTGAAATGAAGATTGGACCAGATGACCTGATGGTCCCCTCAGCTCTCCTACTTCAGGAACTATTATTGGAATTGTAGTCAAAGGATGTGTGGAAGCTAAGGCCAAGCACATGTGATTCAGTGTGATTCAGATGTAGGAGAAATGATCATATAATATAACCTCTAATCCAAATTTCTCTCATGGGTCCCCTGGTGTGTACATAGAGGTGATGACAGAACCATACTGCAGAGGGCCAGAATTCAGCTTATCACACTTTTTAATTGATGACACACTAATAAGTAATGCACTGTGTATGTCCCCCTCTTTCTTTGGATTATTTTATTTTCCTGTCTTTATCCTAGTCTCCTCTGACCTCATAAGCACCCATTCTTGTGTATGTCCTTGTAATCCAACTTCTATTTATTTCTATAAGATGTGTATCCTTAAAAATCATGTATCATTATTATATTTTTAAAAATTTACAAAAAGCATGTTTGCTGAAGACCTTATTCTGTTTTACTTCTTTCACTTATGTTTTTGAGATCTATCCACGTTGATATGTATATCAAAGATATCTTTGCCCCTCTCCTTAAAGCAACTCTTGTGTCATTTGAAAAGAGTTCTTCAGACCATAGACCAAAAATCGTCCTTTGAGATGGTGGCACTGGGTGCCATAAGAAAAAGGGCAGCTATGGTCTGCGTCAGTGGCATTGGAAACAGCCATTTCCCCAGCTTGCTATCCTTTATGTGCCGGTTTCATCTCTCGGGACCTTTGTTGTCTTCCCTGCCCCTGGGCATTATCTTCAAGCTATTGGCTTCTGGGACTTGCAGAATTTACAACGTGGTGCTACATTTTTGTGTTTAGATTATTTCTCCAAGGGAAAAACCAATAATTTCTTAAATCCAATATGAATGCGAAGAAAAGCAGTATGTTCCTGGTTATTGTTGGATATAATGCAAAATAAAAATAGTGCAAGGAAAAAATATGCATATCATTGCTTCTGATCACTGCATACTATTCTGTTGATTGCACATATACTCCACTTTATTTATTCATTTCCTTGTTGATGGAGCTGTTGCCTTGATTTTCATCCATAACCCCAAAAAGAACATTTGTATACGAGTCTCGATGGGCATGTGCATGAAAATTACCACAGGATATGTACTCAGTAATAGAATTACTGGGTTTTAGGATATGTGCTTATTAAGCTGCACTCTACTGCTATGAGACTATTCACCAAAATGAGTTCAAACTTCCACCAGCAGTCTCCAATGGTCCATATTTCCACACAGCTTTGTATTATTTGACTTTCTAATTCTTGATAATTTGATGGGGGCAAATGGCATTTTATTGCTGTTTGAATTTGCATCCCTCTGATTACTCTTGAGGTTGAGTATCTATCATATACTAGACAGAGACAATGCTGTGTTCCACCACACACGTCCCATTGTCTAGACTCATGGGAAGGCTACACTTTGCAGCTTCCATTACACTTAGGTTCTGTTCACATGAATGAGTCCTGGCCAATTGAATGTGGGTGGGACCAGGATTAATATTAGCATTTATTATTTTCTGGAAGATTCTCAAGCTGGTTATTGTGGTTAACCTCACTTTGCCCTTTCCTCCTTCCTCCTACACAATTGGAAGAGGTGTGTTTGGGACAGCAGGAATCCATTCTCATTCTTGACTTGAGGAATGTACTATGAGCAAACATCACCATTATCCTGACTCAGAGGCTGAGGGACCTGACGATGCAACAAGGTGGGGAGCTCTTGCCTTAGAAAGCCCCAGCCAAAACTTGACACATGAAGGGTATGGGAAAAGTGTCTTATTTGTGATGGTTTCTTCCAGCTCAGGAAGTCTTCATGAAATTGTACTTAGATTCAGAGAGGAAAAAATTTGTGAACTTCTGCTTTCAGGAAAGAGCTATTACTATGCCATCTCAAGTTGTTCCTGTTGTATAGTCAGACTAGTGGTTTTCAGCCTTCTAAAGAAGCCAACAAGTAGAAGCAATCTGGCTTGGGCTTTAATAAAAATATTATATTTACAATGCTCTGTCTTAGCAATACTCTTTAGAGAATCTTTGTTCTACTACGAACCAAGATATTAGGAGTAAAGAAGTGTATGGTCACATCCAAGAAATTTTCCAGTGTATTACCTCAGTACTATAGACTGAAAAGTGTCTGAATAAGTTTCACTATATTAAGAAATATAATTTTATCTACTTTGAGAGGAGGGAATAACAGTCTTTCCCTTAAAATAACACAGTGCATTTTATTTATTTTTTGGGATACACTGTATGATCATTATCGAACCTCAGGCACATTTCTTTGCTCTCGTGATTTATGATGAAACACATAGCCTTTGATTGCCTTGTGCACAGCTGCCGATTTTTCTTTTGTTCCTGTAGGAAGAATTTGCATTGTCTTCAGTCCCAAGCTGGGCATCAGCAGAATTACTAGAATGAGTTAATAGTACATTTTAAAAAATATTTTAAAATATGTAAGGGCATAATTTTAGTTCTTTCCAAAAGAACTTCCATCCCACCCTGATTCACACCCGTAATATTGATATTGCCTCCTTAGTCTGCCACCTGAGCAGGCTTTCCTGAGTAAAGAGGGTATCATTTTATTATAAAGTTTGAACCAAACCAATTCTCACAAAATGGACAAGTGGCTTAAAAACATTTTTTTTAAATAAATGACAAAATGGAGATGACACTAATTATGCAAATACTATCAAAAGTGACCCTGATTTCCTGCCTAATGCCTAGCAACCAATCTTTCCTTCATTAGTCCCTTTAGAAAGGAAAACAAAGAACTAATTAATCAGATCTGACAGGAAGGTGACAAAATTTAAAATTACCAAGGAGTCTATTTGAACTGTGGATTTATAGACATTCACATAAATAATGATCCCTACCATGAGCATATGTAGATTGTACCTTGAGATATTAGCTTATAGTATGCAGCCATCATGATTAACAATATATTTTAATATTTTAATTGTGATTTTCTTCATTATATGTTAACCCTTATGTCTCTCATCTCTCATCTCTCTCTCTCTCTCTCTCTCTCTCTCACACACACACACACACACACACACACATATATATTATAAATAAAGAAAGAAATATTTATATATGAAGCAGGTGTTAAAAATTGTTTAAGGATGTATGATCAAAAATGTTAAGAGACCGCTTGGCTGGAGGATGGTAACAATAAAAAAAAAAAATTGTGCTATTAGAGAAAACATTCCATTATTGTTTCTTTCAGATTAGAGTGCTAAATTATCAGAATACTCTCTCTTACCAGATAGAACTTTAGCTCTCCCCTCTTCCAGAACCCCTATCATGGTGTGCTAGACAGTCTTGTGGATGTAAGAGGTATCATAAGAAAAGTATGCATAAGGAGAAATCAGAGCTGACAACTGACATACCACCCACTTCCCATTTAGGAAATTACTATTTGCTAAAGCCCTGGGGATTAAGTCCCTAGCATAAACTTTTATATCAGCTTTAATAAACATGGCATACAAATCACAAGCAGACCTCAAACAAATTATTATGATGCCCTTGAGAACTGCAAACATTGATTCACTCCAAGTGTAAGTTCATCAAAAGTCAAGGAAAGTCTTGGTGCTAGTGATACGTTATAACTTGTTCACCTCCAGACCACCACCCCCTTCTTCCTGGATTAAGATCATTCCATTTTTAAGTGGGTGAGGGTAAGTAAGAACGTCAGAGTTAGTGGAGTGATTAGTGGTGTAATAAAAAGCTGGGAACCAGTTAGGTTGAAGAATTAAAGTGTTGCTGCTTCTGCTAGGACCCCCAGAGTAAGAAATTTCAGATCGAGGCCAAGGCTGGACAGCTTCGTGGATTTATATCTATTATTATGTTTCCTACTTATACTGTAAGCAGCATGGCAAACACACCAGCTCTTACACATACCATACAGAGACAGGTCTACATAACTCTCATTTCACTTTAACATTCTTTTCTATCCCTGAGAGCCGATAAAAGTACCAATTTTGAAATTGTGTCTGATTTTTCATCCCCTGCATTCCTACACCTTATCCCTTCCACGAGTCTTTAATGAAATGGCTGAACACATTTACTTTCTTTGTTCAAACTTGTCTCATTTTTCTCCCTGAACAAGCTTCCCCATAAGCCAGATCTCTGTATGTGTACAACAGATCAACCCTATCCTCTGAATTTCTTAGGCTTTTATTGCTAGTATTCACTTGGCAAGATTACATGTTGATACCTTTGCATGGCAAATATATGTCTTTTCTCCTGGGCTAAAACTGGGAGCAAATTAAAGCAGCAAGAACCCTGTTACCAAGTATAGCAGACTAATTTATTCATATGCTAATTTAGTTTTTTTCTCCCTATATTTTTCCTCCCCCCAGACACATGCCCATAGAAAGTTTTATTGCTGAGAGAAAACTTGCTTACTGTTGTTGCCTTTCCCTGTCTTTTTTAAACACCTGAACTCGTAGAAAAAATATCCTAAATGTCTTTACAAAGGAAGGGAAGGGAAAGGAAGGGAAGGGAAGGGAAGGGAAGGGAAGGGAAGGGAAGGGAAGGGAAGGGAAGGGGGTGCCCAAGGATAAGAAGTAGCTTGGGAAAGTTAGAGAGGCATGTAGGTATTTCAACAACTAAAGAACTCTGATCATGATAAATCTCAAGGGAAGTAAATAGCAGACCCTTGGAAAGAAACGTGGATTTCAAGCATGTTGGATCAGTCTTGGCAAATATCCATGTGCCCTATAACTGGGCCATCAACAAATTCCCTCTGGACTTCACGGGAACACACAGTCCTGGGCAGTTGAGGATATTGATGATGGCCATGACCTGAAGATTAGATACCTTTCTCCATCTTCTGAGTCTTACTTAGGCCTCCAGATTCTCATGAGACTATTAACGAAGGGAAAGCAATACCAACAACGGCAAAGTCTTAACTTCCCACTAGCTTGGCCAAATGGAAACTTCTTATTAGTTAATTTTTTAAAAAAATAAAGAACTATAATATTTCTCAGTAATATTTGAGTTGTATAATAATATTGTTCCGGGTATCTGTGAATTTTCATAGTCAGATAAATTCCTAATGCTAGGCTTTGAATCATAGAAATCTTACCTGTGCATACACCTATTGAGAAGGTATTAATTTTTAAAGGGCTCAGGACTAGTTTCCTAATCTCCTATCTAAGTAAAAAATTGCATGACATATCCAACAATTAGTCTGATCAGTACTCCCCAAAGAATAATTTTTCTCATTCACTAAGATGGTGAAATTGAGTGTGTGTCGTTAAATTTGCAGATGACGTAATTTTGGAAAGTAGCATCTGGCAAAAGATATAACACGAAAATATATTACGACTGTGATAAACTGAAAAAGAGGTGCCAAGACTTCGAAATAAATTAACTAGATGTGAAAGAGAATCAGCATAGAAGAAAAAGGGAGAGAGAGATGGAAAGCAAGGATCTTTCAGAGTACTGTGTAAGTAGAAAACGGACAGGGCAACACTCGAATCCAGTGCAATTAGGGTAGAAAACAATCTGTTCTTACAAATTCACAGTGAGTAACTATTGCTATCAAAGCAGGTATAATACTCAGCAATTTATCAGCGGTCAGTCTGTCCATGACTTCGTGTATTTATTCACTCAGAAAGAGACTAGATAGAGGGTGGTCATGAAGTTCTTGGAGTCACACTGCCAGGGTTTGAATCCTGACTCAGGTATTTATTACCTGTGTGACCTATGGTTGGTTTCTTAACCTCTCTGTACCTCAATTTCCTCATTTGTGAAATGGGAATGAAAGTAATACTTATGCTATTGGGTTGTTATAAGGTTTAATGGAGTTAATATTTGTGAAGCACACAGAATAGTTTCCCATTGAGTGAACAATATATATGCATGTGTTAAATTAAATACAGTCACTCAAGATTTATTTATTGCTACTAGGTTTAAACCACTTCTTTGGGCAACATAAGGATGCCAAAATATGTAAGACATGACTCTTGTCCTGAAAGAGTTTATGGCTTCACAGAAAAAAAACTGGAACTGTGCATAAATCTGAAATTACTACTTTAAAGAGCTTGAAAAGTAGCTCAGCAGAGACAAAAAACAATTGATGGATAAGGGTCATACAATAGGTCCTTTAGGGTGACAATGTGAAAGGATTTCTAGTTTAGTCTGGAATATAGGAAAATAGAAGTTTTTCTTCATTAATGGCTATTATTGAAGTAGAGGAAACAAAGAAATGTGGCACACATGGGTGTGGGACCAGCTCATTTCATGTCTCTGCCCTCCTAGCGTTCTCAACATGGCTTCTTCTTTATTGCCTTAGTTATAAAACTTCTGTTCAGCCAGACTTCAGATGGTTCTCCAGGGTGACCGTTCTATAATTTAGTTGTTATTTTAATGTGTTCATGGAAGGATGCAGTTATAGTGTTTATCTACTCTATCATCTTGGATCCTTCTGGGCAGGAAATTTTTAAGAGTTGAGAAGGTAGGATTTGGAGGTGGGTTTTAGGATGACCTGATCTAGCATTCTGAATTTACTAAAAGCTAAGTCTGGGAGTTGGAAGTTGTGATGAATTGTGGTTGGACCATCTATCTCTGGGAGCAGATTTCTTGGATCTTATCATCTCTACATCTTTTTGGAGCCAGTTATGGACTGAATGTTTGTGTCCCTCCCAAGTGTGTAGGTTGAAGCCATAACTCCTAAGGTGACTGTATTTGAAGAGATGGCTTTTAGGAGGTACTTAAGATTAGATGAAGTCATAAAGGTAGGGTTCAATCAAATAGGATTTGTAGCCTTAAGAAGAGGAAGAGAGAAATCTCTCTACCATGTGAGGACATGAGAGAAGAGAGCTGTCTATAAGCCAGGAAGAGAACATTTACCAGAACCCAACACCCGAATCTTAGATTTCGAGCCTCCAGAACAGTAAGAGAATAAATTTCTGTCGTTTAAACTATCCAGCCTGTGTTATTTTATTTGGTAACCTGGTCAGACTGAAACAGAGCCAGACATACATAGGTCCAAATTCTAGCCCCCAGACAGGCTAGCTGTGTGACATTAGGCAATTTGCTTCCCCCCTCTGATTCTCAGTTTTTTCCTGTGTAAAGTGAGAGTTACAGTAATTCTTTATAGAAATCTTGTGAGGATTAAATAAGCTGACACATAGTAAGTGATCAATCATCAGCAATTACCATTGTCAGTATCTGAAAATGCTACAAAAGTCTTTTTCCCCTCCAAAAAATCTGAAACCATAAATTAATTTGTTTCTTTAATTTTAATAAATTCCCTCTCTGGCAAATAAAATTAAATCCTTTAATTTTAATACAATCTTGTTTTGGCAAATACTAAAAACCGAGAAACTGGAAAAAAGAACTGATGTGTGTTAAAGAGACTGTGTTTACTGAACTGCGGACTTATTCCCTGAATACGCATTTAAATGAGATCTGCTAGAGGTTTTGCGAGATGAAAAAGGATTATGGTAACCTTGTAATCTCTGATTTATACCCATGAAACTTCTAAAGCTATACATAGCAATGCAAATGTAAGTGTCAGCAGGAAAGGTACTGACATGAATCAATGAAGCCCAGAGGAGAGGGAGCCCAGGGAAGGCTGCAGTGCTGGGAATGCCTCCTGACAGGGGTGAGGCAGAATCTGGACGTCTTGGGAGTGAACGGGAATAACAGGAGACAAAGGGGCCCTGGCCCAGGAACAACGTGCTGCTTGGGCTTGGTGCACTTCAGGTGTTTCAAGAGATTGTATCTGGTTCTTGGTTCAAGACGAACTGGAGACGTTGAGGGGATGAGACAGTGTGTGCTATTTACCAGTAACTGCACTAGGCACATTCTCCCCATCTGCATATGGGGTAAGTAATTGACATTCAGATTGACATTCAGATGACCCTGGGAGAAAGGGGTAGCTGGAGGTCATTCCTTGAATGGAGGAAGAAAAGGTGGCAGTGGGTGCCAGGAGAGTCTTTAGGCAGAACACACAAGTCTTGGTTATTCCATTGGATGTCAAAAGTGAAGAAGGGGCCAGAGGGGACTAACTTGTTTTTTTCAGCCTGGGGTACTGGGAAAGATGGTACCACTGGAAAATAATAGCAAAATGAAAAAGAACTGGTTTGGGGAGGAAAGTGGATGAATTCAAGTTTTCGTCTTGTAGAATGTGCATTTTGGAAAGAACCAAGAAATCTTGAGCTAATAGGTTATTGATGTATTGATTTCAAAAGCCAGTTCCTCACATTTCCTTTGAATCTTTCTGTGTCTTGACTTTTTCCACCTTATTTTTTTCCTTAAGTTTTCATGACCTTGATTTTATGATTTATGAAGCTGTGAAAACAAGTGGATCTATTTTTATTTTTTTCTTAACACACTCCTCTCCCCATATTTAAATTGTTAGCAGCAGAAGCCATTGTGGTTTTTGAAGACACAAAACCATTCCTCAGGAAAAAATTTTTAAACTTCATTGTTAAATAAATAGGAATAGTTTTCTCTCCAGCCACTATTTTACAAAATGTCCTTATTATAAATAGACTTAAGAGTTGTTTTTTAAGCATTGAAAACATTGTTTGTCAAGAATGTCATTCTCCAATTTTCAAAATCATCAAATCACTTTTTCTTATGTGCTGCTAAGTTCTGAAATTTTACCTTAGACACTCAGACCATAGTCAGAAAATCTCAACCATTTTAGAAATTCCATACAATTAATTACATATAGGTGAAAGGTTAAGACGGAGTAGCAATTAAATGTGTTGATTTGGGATTTGGCATTAGAAGAAAGTGGAGAATTGAGAAGCCAATTTGTTTCTTAAGAAAGAATAATGATGAATTAAATGTGGTACAGTATTCCCATGTTCCTTCTGTTGGTAGGAAATCATCCTGTTGGTGGTGCAATCTATAATTTAAAAATAGTTGTGTCTAAGGAGAGAAGGAACAGTTTCTTCACATGGACATTCTGTTTTTGCATTTCAAGTCAGTTCTATTCTTTTTGAGTATGTGTCATTTAATGTACGCTTTTTCCTATGTGCTTGTTTCTGTGGGTTTCTGCCAATCGTCCCTCGACCATTCATATATTTTATTCCCGTTCACCAGCTGTACGTAGCAGCCCCCTTCCTCCATGCCATCCGATCCCACCGATTCATCTAGTGCACAGTATCCTCCGCAGCGTCCCTTCTCTTCGCAGGGTGAGTCAGACTCTCTAACTCTGGATTACAGTCTAATTTGATATGGTCAGTTCTGAAGATATTAGGTAATATTAGACCCATCTCCGCCCCCATGGAATTGTATTTAATATCTCTCCCCTGTTTTCTACCATGCCAAAAATCAAAGTATAATAAAGATGAATAAATCATTTTTCCAACTGTAATAAGATCATTGCATTTTAATTATCGAGCCAGAAGAATCTTTCCTAAGAGCAGATGTTGAACCCAGGTCATTTGGGAGAACACAAGGCAAACTCACCAATATAGGATGACCGAAAAACAAGCTGTGAGAAAAGATCCTTTTACAGGATTTTAAGCAGAGATCTAGTAATTAAAAGGTAACAATACTATTGGTTGTATTTTAATTATTTATTCATTAGTAATTATATAATTTTCAGACTGAAGAAATGAATGAAAATTATCTGAATTATTTCTAATGTAAGTTCTTTTGATGCCATTATTGTCCTCAGAAATCATCAAGATTTGATTCTTAGATGTATGCAGTTATACATGGGCTCTTTTGCAACTCTGAATTACTCATCCACAGAGCTGGGTAACAAACTGATTATTGAATAAAGGAAACCTTTTTGACTAATGTTGTAGAGAGACTACACCTTTACAAATATTTAAGGCTATGCACACCCTAAGTTATTTTTATTATTGTACTCTGATTAATAAAACAAAATGCTAATAGTATACATTGATCCCATTTATTCAAAGTCTAGAGCCCAGAAAAATTATTTGTTTAGACATCTAGATTTTTCTTGTACATAAATTAGCAAGTAACTTTACTCTGATGCTACTGTGGCAATTTTATAGTTGTCTCATATATAGTTGATAAACATTTTAGTGATGTTCAAAACACAATCTTAACATGTGTTTATTATACTTGAAATATGTCCAAATGAAACTCAGAAAGCAATCCCATTCTTCCCTAACTGTTTGTACAATGGCTCTGGAATAAGTTTTGGATGTTTTAGGAAAATTGAAACATTCACACTTACAGGACTGATTCAGGATACTTTTATATAGGAAACGTGTACATAATGTAAATGACTTGTATTTATTAAACGGGCATTAGAAAAGAAACTTTCTGATTAACATCCCCAGAGATGGAAATAAAGCAAACTGTTTTTCCTTCTATGAACACATTTTTTGGGGTTTCCCTCAGTCTTTCCCGCCTTTTCTCCACTCTCCACACCAAGTAATTCTAAATGCTCTCTCTCTCTCTCTCTCTCTCTCTCTCTCTCTCTCTCTCTCTTTCTCGCTCTCCCTTCTTCCCTCTCCCCCTTCACTGCTGTGTTGAAAGGGCAATAAAACAAAGGGTTCATGTTGAAACTACAAAAAAAGAGTAGATAAAAATTTTTTTTAAAGTGTTTAAAATGGTCTGATAAAAACAGCATTGAAGAAGGGGAAAATACAGATAAAAACAAGATGTAAAGGGATTTGGTAGGGAGAGGTAGAGCTTATGGGAAAAAGTTTATTTAAAAAAAGAGAGAGCAAATAGAAATAAGACAGAATAAAATGTTGAAGAAAGAAAAAGATAAGTACACAAATAGATTATAGAAGTTGATGAGAGAGGGGGAAAGAGAGAGAAAGAGAACCAGAGGGAATAAAGATCAAATGCAGGGGGGAAATCAGAATAATTAAAAAGCTGAAATATCACGGTGATAGAGAAAAGTGTTGAAGAAAAAAGATATCTGGAGAAAGGAGGGCTTAGAAATACAAAACTCAGAAATATAGATTTATTTTAAAAGTTAAAGATACCATGTCTTGTAAGACGAGTAAAAACAACTTCCCGAGGTTGTTTTAAAAAATAAAAAACAGAAATTAGCAAAGCGTTGGGCCTTTAAGTTGTAGTTCTGACATAAATAAGTTCTGTGGTTTCATCATTCATAAAGTGGAAGAGGGTATCAGCCTTTTAAGATTCTTCAATAAAATTCAAAGAAGTAAAGCAAAATAAAACAATGATATTGAAAAAACATTCTAAAGATGAAGGTAATGTTTGGAGTTCAGTGAGTTTATTTTTTCTTAGTGAAATTTAGAGGATGTTTGAAAAGCATTTTAAGAAGATGCTCATAGATGCTATTTGCACTCTACACAGCTTTTTGGTGGTACTTGTGGACACACTGATAGACTTGCATATATGATTTAATTTTTCTGGCACCGTTCTCTCCTTCTACTATGTCTATTCCAATCTCTAGAGAGTCACTTTCTCCTCTTGGCTGTAGGAGAGGATCAAGATAAACTTTGGGTCATTTCTAAGTTCAGAGCTAGGGGTGGGGAGTGTAGCCTATGGGAGTGCATGGTTTCTTAACTAGAGATAAAGCCATCACAAATTGGAGGTAGGTAAAGGATTGATAAGGAGACAGGAAGAAAAAGGGAAAGAGCCAAGTTGAAGGAGTCATGGCTACCCCTGGGTGCATATTTGTAAGTCTTCCTAGAACTTGACTGGGTCTCAAAATAATGGACCCCTTTTTCAATTTAAAAAAGTTAGTTTTATCTTTTTTCTTTATCATTATCAATGCCTTTATAATCATTGTCCTTGAAATGGGGTTTAAACTAGACTCGGCAGGAAGAATCAGCAGCATTACCTAAACCATTGCATCCCTGCTTGGTAACAACAGAAAGAGATGACGCTCACTTGGATTTCTTTAGAAGTGGAAGCTCAGTGTCTTATCATCATCAGGGGGCAGGCATTTCAGTTTCCAGCTCTAAGAGGAATAATCTGGGAGAACAGAAACTTAAGAAACACATATGAGAGAACCTCTCTAATAACCTTTACTGTGTCCTTGGGAGCTGGAAAAGGATCCTTTACATCATCTCGCTGGGCTAAAATTTCCTCTTGTTTCATTACCATTTTCTTTTAAGACACACATTTTATTGTGGTCCATGAAAGGAAACCCAGACTCCTTTGTGTTTTAAGTCTGCATTCAGCATCCTAGTGCTGTGAGATAGAGTAGGATCAGCTTCGAACCCTAACAGGGTCTCCCTGGCTGCCTTTCAAGCTGGCAATGCCTTCGAGCCTGTAGGAGTGGCATGTGGGCTTTCTCGGTCTTTCCCCCAAGTTTCTGACATACCAGCAGAGCCACAATAACATCACTGGTTTTCTATCATAGTCTGATTTTGGAACCAGGGAAATGGAGGCTTCGAACAGCAGACGCAGAGCTCTGTTCAGTGTTGGGGGGTGGAGATGAGGAGAATACCGTCCTTTGCCTGTGGAAGCTGGAGAAGGGCTGCCAGCACCCAGTGAGATCAAAGTAGGATTTTCGGGGTTTTCACTTGCTTTCATCCAGTATGGACGGAAGCTTTTATAGGAAATATGAATCTAAGCCCAAACACATAATTCAAGCTGAGAAAATCTGTGTTGTGTGGATACATATCAGGCCTCTTGGAGTCCTTCTAAGAAAGACCGGAGCACGTGTGATGTTTTAGAGCAATGATGTGCTTCCACTCATCAGCGCCAGAGTGTGAATCGAGCCATTCAATCATTTTGACCAAGATTTGACCTATATAAAATGCATCCAAGTTAGCCTTTCAAAATAGTGTGTGCTTATCTCAATGGAATAAAGACAATATTGTTTACTGACTCTGAGGCATTTGGAGTGGGGAAAGAGGCAGAAGCAAGGAAAGGCAGCAGAGAATTATGGTGGCTTTTGAAGAAACTCGCGTTTTAGTTTGTTAAGAAAAACCCTTTTCTAAAGAATCCCAAGAGATCTTTCAATCAATTTTTTCGTTGTATTTCAATTCACATATTAAACAGTGATCTGATTTGGCCCTACTCATGCCCTCCCTCCTGTGAGTACCTGACCCCACGGAATGTGGTTGCTGACCTTGGGGAGCTTCCACTCCTGTATAAAAATAATAGCTAACCAAGGTCCAAGATGTTTGCGGTATGACTTCAGGATAATTTGTTAATCTGTAAAACGGTGAAAATCATATTAGTGCCAACTTCATGAAGCGGTGACATGAGGGTTAAAATGAAATCATGCATGATGTAAAGACCTTAGCACCATGTCAGGCACATTATAAGTACTTAAAAATATTACATGTGGCATTGTTAGTATTATAATTATTATTCTACATGACGGGTCTTTTCTTGGCTACATCAGCCTGAGACTGAAATAGTCATAACAACAGAAATGAGGAAAATATTTCTGAAGAATTTGGGAACCCTCCTAGACCCAGTAAATACCCGCCTTTCCCATTCAGGCTTCCTTGACTTACTCAAAGGCTGACCCCCACCCCCACTTCACGCCATGGCCTCCAGCATATGTGACCACTCTCTCCACATGAACTTTTCTGTTCCCCCTCTAGAAGGTGAGTTGTCTGCTTAGAGCAAAAGCACCTAGCCACCTGGTGTCCCCTACACTGAAAAGCTCTGTTTCCTACAAAGTGAAATGTGTTTGCAGATGGAAAAGACCAGCAGTCTTCACTTTTAGCTATATTTCATCATTTTAATATTAAACATTAAATTAGTTTCTTGCCTAATCTATGCAGATTTCCTGGTGAAAATATTCTCCTAAATGAGCTTTGAATTGAATCTGACTATTCCTGGCATAACAGTCCGTAAGAGAAAGGAAGCCAAGGGGATTCGTACAGAAACAAATGCAGATAGTAGCGTCAGGGTTCTGTGAGGCCCCACCCTAGAGAACCTAACTCAGGGATCTCCATGGGGCTCCAGGCCTTCAGGTTTGTTTACCAAGTATCCCAGGTGACCCTTCTCAGGGGACTTTGGGGCACATTGGAAAAGAACCATCAAGTCAGGGGAGGAGACAGAGAATTGGACTTTGAAGACAAGAGCTGGGAATTTTAATTTGCCATGGTGGGCAATGGGGAAATACTTAATTACAACCAGAAGGATCATGAAATCCACTCACTGTCATACTTTCTGCTTGTTAACTCACATGGTGGGCAGAAGGAGGCTGATTTAAAATATTTTATAGAAATACCAATGTAAACAATAAGGTACGATCATTTGCATGTTAAATTTGCAAACTTTGAAAAGTTATAATACTCAAGGCTGGCAAAGATAACTTTCTACATTACAGTTGCAACATAAATTAGTACAGCAGTTTTGGAGAGCAGTTTATTAATACACAGAACCACTAAAATCTCATGTTCTTTGACCCAGTAATCCTACTTCCAGCAATCTAATCCAAAATGTAAAACAAGCCATACAGTTGAAGATTCATCACAGTACTGTTTATAATAGTGAAAGTTTACGCAATCTTTAATATGTTAAATATGTTGACATAGAAAAACACTTAATATGTAACACTAAGTGAAAAAAGCAGGGTCTAAACTTGCATTTTGCAACCATTTAAAAGCATCTTTAAGAAACAAAAAGGCTAGAAAAAAGCATGAAAATTATAACACTTGTATTTAAGGAGGAGGGTTTGATTTTCCTTACTTTCTCTTTTCTCCAAACTAGGTTATAAGATTACCTTACTTCCTGATTAAGAATAACGTTTTTAAATTAGTTTGTTTTATAATTAGCTTATGTCATAACTCATTTACTAACTTTAAATTCGATTTACATTTAAAAATTTTTATAAACCAGTGCCATACTTTTCATGGTTTCCTGGAAATGAAAATAAAGTTAGAAAAATGTGAGAACTTTGGTAACTTTGTTATGGAGACAAATTTGTGGAAAGAAATCAGCTCTATTTGAGTTCTGTTTGGATCTCAACTTTCCCATAAATTAACTCAGTATCAATTTGGAATGAAGATGTTAATTAAGTGGGATTCAGCTGCATTCATAGAGTAAATTTTCCTGGATCTGGAGTTTATTACATTCCTTGTGTTTTGGTGTTTTCCTTTTCTTCCTTCCTAATTTTTTTTTAAACTAATATTTTATTAGGAAAATTTTAAAACATTTAGAAAAGTTGAAGAATTTTGCAATCAATCCAAACTTAGGTCCAAACTTAGCTTAAACTTCTCACTATTACTCCAACTGATCAGTATTATTAGAAGAAAAAAATATTATATATATATATATATATATATATATATATATATATGGTCTAAAACATCATTCATTTATTTACCATTGTGGCAGAAAATAAATGCTAGACATTTGCAACTTCACTAGTAGGACTAAAGCTGTTCAGATATTCAGATATTTGTCAAGTGGAAGAAAAAAGATGCAGAAGATTTGTCTGAGCCACCATCTTGGAAGCAAACTTTCCCTTGGGAGTTTCTCCAACAGAGCAGCATTCCTCCCTTCCTTCCCTGAAGGTGCTCACTTCTATTTACGGAATTCAGTATTGTTTACAGTGTAGTATTTACATTATGGAATTCTTGGTTAATATTTTATTAGAAAGTTATTTACCTTCAATATGTGATTTCTGTGTAATTAAATACTATGTTTAAAAGGTATATTCTTCCCATAATGGACACATCTCTTAAATTATAGCATAAAAAAAGGAGGAATATAATTCAGTTTGCAATATTATTGGATTTCTGTCAATGTTCTTAAGAATACACATTGATTTTTAAGAATTTTTAAAGTGACATTTGCCAGAAAACCTGAACAGCAGGTGAAGCAGGCTTTAATAGTGGAAAGAGTAAGGGGTTCAGCATCCAGCAGATCTAGGTTTAAAGCCCCCTTTTGCCACTTCTGTGTGAGCCTGGAAAAGTTACCTCATTTCTCTGGACCATCCTTAAATTGAATTAATAAAACCTACATTGCAATCTTTTTGTGCAAAGTAAATGCTTAGCACAATGTCTTGCATGTTCTAAAAAGACCATCTTTTATTACTGTTGTTTTATTATTATTGTATTATTACTTGACCTCTCTAAGATGCGCTCTCCTGATCTGTATAATGGAAGCAATAACATCTAATTAACAGAAGTATTGTGAGCATGAAATGAGGCATTATGTGTAAATGCTTTTTTGCAAATTTGTAGACATCCACATCATCAATGTGAGATTATTTTTCCTATTATTATAATGGAATGATTACGAACTTCTCAAGTGCAAGTGATTCTATCAAGGTCCCTGATATCATCATTGCTAAATCCAAGGTTACTTTGCAGTTATAATCTTATGCGACCCCTCTGCTGTTGAGTCCTCTTGGCTCCTTGAAACATGCACATCCTTTTGTGCTTCTAGAGCTCTGGACTCTCCTTGTTTTCCTCTTGCCCCTCTGGTTGCTCCTTCACAGTGCATCTGTGACTCCCCTCCCACTGGAGCTCCTCAAAACCTTGGGGTTCCTTAGGATGTGTTTTTCTGATTCTACTTGCTCTGATGAGGTGAGCTCACTCAGCACCTTTGGCTTCCACTACCTACCTGATACTTAATGACCCCTTCACCACATTTTCAACCCAGAACTCTCTTGAGCTTCCAAGCCAAACTTTTAACCACCCACTGGCCCTCTCCATGTGGACAGCTTACAGACTCTCAAGCCTGGAGTGTTCAACGTGCACTATCATCTTCCTCCATAGTCCCATTCCATTTGGGCTTGGAGAAAAGCATCACCATTCACAGACTTGCCCAGGCTGGAAATCTCAACTGTTCCTAAATTCTCCCTTTCCCTCACCTTCCACATCTAATTAGTCACTAACACTTGTCAAATTCTTCCTCTGAAATTGTTCTCAAAGTCTACATTTATAGCTAAATATATGTTTATAAATACAAATAGAATTTAGAAGTGTAGGGCTTTTGTGCTATTAAGATAAGAAGTTTGTTTCTCCTGTAAATGGAAATGTTGGCAGTATTGAAAGTAAAGACGCAAGTGCTCATTAAGAAAAGCTCCTGTGGTTACCAGGGGTTGTGGGAGGAAAAAATGGGAGGTGTTAGTCAAAGGGTAGCAAGTTTCAGTTATGCAAGATGAATAGGTCCTAGAGGTCTATTGTATAGCATGGAGCCTCTCGTTAATACTGTACTGTATACTTAAACTTTTGCTAAGAGGGTAGATCTTATGTTAAGTATTCTTATCACTAATAATAATAATGGCAGAAGAAAACTTTTGGAGGTGATGGACTGAGGTGATGGTTTCACGAGTGTATACTTATCTCCAAACTCATCAGGTTGGATACATTAAATATGTACAATTTTTGTATGTAAATCATACCTTAATAAAATGGTGTAAAGAAGGAAAACATCCTCATGGTTTGGCTGATATTAAATCATTTTTAAAATACAATTATTAAATACTGTCATTTATATCTCTAGGGATAAAAAAGGTACATTGTGCAGCAGGCTGTAATGTGTGAATTGAATGTGGTAGTGACATATATGTAAAACGGCAGAGATCTAATCTGGGAAAAATAGGTGTGAATCAAAGGGGCTACAGAATCCAAATGGGAAATGCAGCAAATGCTTTTTACTGTCACTTTAGAATAGCACCGGATTAACACACGTTTCTCTTATTCCACTTGGCCATTGCCCACTAAATGAGAATAACATACACTTTACATCAGAGAGGAAGTGCCAAAATATTGAGAACTTCTTTTATTACATCAACCCTCAGCTCATGGTCTCCATTATTCAGCCTTTTATTGTTCCTTGCAAAGAGATTTTATCCAGAGTACGCTACCTATAAAGGCAGAGGCCATGCAGCCTTCAGCTTGGAAAAGTTACACACCAAGTGTCCTAATTGATTTGGATCCTTGAAACTGTCCACATTAATGGCTAATTAACTTTAAAAAAAAAAAAAAAGGAAAGACAACTACCTTTGGCTTTAAAAAAAAAAAAAAAGCAACAAAAAGCCCTGAATCTACACTTTATGTTCAGTCTAAAATCAAGAACGCACTTTTAACCTTTCACCTTCTGACTCTGTTGTGTAAGGGCCAGGTCAGCCTCCAAACAGGAACTCTTCCAAGTAACTGGTATTTTTTATTGGTTTTCAGTACACGATGCTGAAGCACTTTATTGTCCAAAAGTAATTATATTTATTTAAGACTGTTACTAGAGGAGGGAAAATAAATATCCAGTGGACCTTTATAAAGTTTTAATATAACTTTCTGTAAAATATTAAAAAGCATAGTTATCTCTACTTTTCATACACTTTTAGGTTGCCAGTCACATAAGAAATATTTGTTGTTTCTATTTAAATGCACTAAAAGTCCTTATATCGCTAAAACAATAACAACAACCCAATAGTTTTGCTTTAAATGACACTAAGTTCAAAGACTTTATTTTTTTAATTCTCTTTTCCTTTAATCACCAATTACTTTTTCTTGCTCTCCTCTGAGTATATCAGGCCTGGATGCAGTCAGCTCAGACTTTGATTTAGTTGCTTTAGTGAAAACAAAAACTGCATTAATAAAAAACAAACAAAAAATGCATCCTATTTTCTTAAGGCCTAAGTGGTATTGATCAACTTATATAGTAATTGCTCTGTGCCTCAGTTTCCTCATCCATAAAATAGGAATAATAATAGTGCCTATGTTATAAAGGATGCAGGGAAGACTGAATGCACTAATGTGTAGACTTAGAGGCCTGCCTGGCACATAAGCATTCTGTATATCGCTCTCATTGTTATTATTATTTTTCAAAAAAGAACCAATTACATTGTATGTTGCTGCACAGCAATACTGATCTTAAACATCCCTGTAGGTACCACACAGCTTGGTGGCTTCACTAATGCTCTTCCTTCCTCCTGGAATGACCTTCCTTACTTTGTATGTCTATCCAAGTCTGATTCATCTTGAGAAAACCTGTTCAGCTTAAACGTCACCTCTTCTGGGAAGGCTTCTTTGATACCCTTCTCCTCATCTCATGTGAAGATTCTAGATCTCTCCCCATCGGTTGTCTCTTTACTTTGAGTCTACTTCCACTATTACTTTTATGACACTGAATTACATTTATTTCTGTCTGCCTTCTTAAAACTAGAGACTATGTCTTATTCATGTCTAGATCGCTCTTGCCTAGAACCAGAATTGCCTGATTTCTAGTAGGTTTTCAGTTCATGCTGGTGGAATAGAAGTATTGCTCTAGTAGCACAATGTTCTTATGGAGGAAACAGAAACAAATTAGATATCATATATTTTACAAAAAAAAATAAAAATAGAATTACAGAATGCCTAAAATTACTGATCAGGACAAGGAAAGCCAGAGATGTGCAAAACATTTCACTCATCTTTAAAGTCAACTCATTCATTCAACACTATTTTTCGACCACCTTCTCTGTGTGTAGTCCTGCTCTAGATTCTTGGAGTACAGAAATGGGAGGAGAGGAAGAAGCAATCCTTGCTCTAGAACATAGAGGTTATGTTCTAGAAGGAGGGAGTCAGACAATAAACAACAATGCAAATGAAGAGTACATTATACAGCGAATCAGAAGATGATAAATGCTATGGGGGAAAAGAGAAAGTAGAAGGAAGGGTTAGGAGAACCAGGAACGCTGGTATTGGGGGAATGGGCTGTGAAGCAAGTGGAGGACCAGTTGGCAAGGTTAGGTAAGGTAAGGTCAGCATTGGCCTCATTGGGAAGTTAAATTTGAGCAAACATTTAAAAGAAGTGAGAGAGCTGGCTAAGTACATATCTTTGGGAAGAGAGTTCCAGGTAGAGGAAATAGAGCAAAGGCTCTGAGGTGGGAAGATGCTTTGTATGTTTAAAGCGGCCTGTGTGGTTGGAGTGGACGGAGAGGAGGAGAGGAAAGGGTAGGAGATAGGATCAGAGAGGTGACAGGCACCATAGCAGAAGGTCAGTGCCTTCTAACTTTTAGGAAAACCAAGTTTTAAAAGGCTCAAATGTTTTGGAGAATAAAATACCCTCTATATACATTGCATTGTATTAGAAAAGTCACCTACAACGGTCAGGATTCCCAGAGAAATCTGGAGAAAGACAGAGAAACTCAGGCACCAAGTCTAAGGAAACAAGGCAGTGAAAAGAGAAATTGAATACACTTTGCTTGTTATCTTTTTCTTAGACCTGCAGGAAACTCTTGTTCATAAGGAACCTTGTGGAGTTGCCTGCTGATGCACTTTCTGTCCTTGCGTCCTAACGGCTTGAAAAACACAGGAAAAAGTCAAACATCAGTTGAAGGCTCTTATAGTCATACTTCAAAATTTCTCAGGCCAGGGAAAATGTCTATGAGTCTATTTACATATGGAGTCTATTTACATATTTACAGATATCTAGAGATATTTCTGAATTTTATCACAGGCTTGTCAATAGTTCATATAATGCCAGCATTTGGATGAGTGTAACAGTCAAATAATTTCTCTTTAACTTTGGGATAGATTTACGTTGTGGAGTCTTGGACACCTCTAATAATATCTTATAATAAGTTATTTCATTAATTTATTCAACAATATTTATTAAGTGCCTAATATGTCCTAGGCACTGTTCTACACACAAGGGAGATGGCAGTGAACAAAACAGTGCAAAATCCTCTTCCTTACGGAGTCAATCAAAGAACGTCCAAAATACATATTTCAGATGGTGGCAAGGGCTCTGGAGAAAAGTAAAGCAGGGTTAGGGCAAGTGCCAAATGCAGTAGAGTTGGGAAGATTGCTGTTTTTTTTACAAAACAGGCAGAGAAAGCCTCTCTGATACAGTGACATTTGGCAGACACTTGAAGAAAGTAAGGGAACAACCATTAGGATATCTGGTGAAGAATATTCCAGGCAGAGGGAAAGCTAGTGCAAAGAGCTGAGGCAGGAGGGTATGTAAATGAATAATTCTTTATGGTTCACTGATCACTTTCACATCCTTTCTCTTATGTCATCCTCACCAGATGCTTGGAACACAGAAAAGACAAATATTTTTTTCTTCCTTTTACCAATGAATCAATGCAGGGAGCAGCAGTGGTTTAGTCAAGAAATGCTAATAAGTGGTGTTGCGAGAACCAGAACCCAAGTCATTGCTAAGTTCATGCTTGTCTACCCACTGTCCCCATGGTACCTTAGTGAAGCTATGCATCCTCTTCGGGACCCTCAGGAATAAGGAAGTTGCAAGTGACTTATGTGTTCATGGGTGATGTGTGTGGGCAGGAGCCCTGGAATTGCACATCCGTCAGAATCACAGAATGTTCATAATTGCTTCTGATCCAGCATGAATGACATTAATAGATACACAGGTGACACACCTTGGACTTTAAGGAATACCCTGTTTAAGACTCCTTTTGGAGTCCCAATTTCCTGACCCAGGATCCTACTTCCCACGATGCCTGGGAATACAAATGCCCCTCCCTTCAGGAGGAATCTGACCTCTCACCCACAAGAGTGTGGTCTCCCTCTCTGACCCCAGCAGGGCCGTCTCGTCAGATCACGATATTCTAACAGCAGTACTGTTCCCAGGCCCTGGGGGATTCAGCCTTAAATAACACCACATGTTGGACATTACCGGACAGTCGTGCTTCAGCTTTGCCCAGCCTGGCCCGATTCTCATTTTATAGTGGTTTTTCCTGCATGAAGTAAAGGTTATGCCTGCACAGCCCTCCTGCAGCTTTATCAGTCTCAGTTCCCCAGCTCCTGTCAGCAGCTGCTCAAACAAGAACACACACACACACACACATACCTCCACAAGAAACAGCAACAGTATGTAGGCTCTGTCACAACTTCACATGACACTATTAATTTCGGGTAACATACATATGAGCTATAATGATAGTTTCTCTCTCATATATGAGTACACATATGTACAACCATATACATATGCATATGCATGCAAATCAGAGCCTTAGCAAATCGTATTTACTTAGTTTTAATTATTTAATATTATCACGTCCTCATGATTGGCATGGCAAGTTACTGACTTTTGTGAAGGACTGTTTCAGATTACAAAGCAGAAAAAAAGTCTTAAAAAGAAGAATTCTTGGACCACTTGCATTTAACTAGGGAATAGGAATGTCAAAAATAGCAGAAACTCCCTATAATAGACATTGGTCGCCTGGCTTCCTGCCTTCCTCTTGCTCTGGGCTGTTAGACTCCTTAGATTGATTTATAAACCAATTTTGCAACAGTGATTCCTACAGTCCCCTTGGTGAGACTTTGGCTGCTGCTTCTTCGTGTCTTTTAAATTTATTTATACATAAAAGTTTTATATAAATTAAAATCTTTAGTTTCAGAGTACAAGTCCTACAACATGACAATCAGAACATCATAATGTTCTCAGATCTCAGCATCTAACAGTAGTTTAGAATATTTTTCTTTGTTTTCTTCCTGACCTTTGCTTCTGTTTTTACTGATATACAGTGAATTTGACCCAAATAATTTCATAGAGCACAAAGAAGAGAGATACTTGTGGGACGAGTCAGTTGGTTAGATGAATATGGATGGACAAGGTGATGGATACGCATTCCAAGTCTTCAAGTGGACCCACACTCAACATTAACCTCACCCCCACCGATTTTCCTCCTCAAATTATTTGTTTGGACTCTTATCAAATATCCAATCTAAACTCTAGACACAGATGTAAAACTGAATTGTAGACAACGAAGCCTACCATCAGAGTGACCCGGGCTTTCCCGTCCTACAACGACGTGAGTTATAAAGAGTTTAAAATTTTCCCAAGTTTACTATTTGTTCATTATTCATGAAATATGCTGATCATGTAACTTTAGTTTTTTTGTGCTTCCTTAATTAGTATTTAGGAAGACATTTATTTTCATGCAGTGCATAAAAAATGTGACGATTCTAATTCCCACCATCACCTATTAAACCTCCTCCTAAAATTTTTCCTGGACCTTTCGGAGATACTGGGATGTTTTGGCAGATATGTATATTCCCAGGCATTAGTGCATTTATTGCTCTGTTTTACCTCCAAGTCTTTGGTCATGATGTTGAATGAAGAAATCCCAAAGTGACTGGATGTGATTTAAACATATTAGGTGGAAGGTGGTTCAAGTAATGACCAAACAGAAGACAGAACACAGGGCACTGATTGTTTCCTAAGTGCAATGTTTAGTGGGCAACTGTTTATCAGCTAGCAAAAGGAGGCACTTGTTCAATACTGGTGCTTTATTCTAGCTAAGAGGAAAGAAAAGACTAAAAGATCAAGGATACAAATGAAAAACAAACATGGAAAGCTGCAAAGTTAAGAACACCAAGAGGAAGAAGCCACAAGGGAACCGGATTATATTTCAGAGAAAATAAAAAAAAAACCTACAATCTGTCCTGTAAATTAATTCCACACTTAATTTTTGAAATTCCTTATTTTTCCAGACTTGAGCCAATGGGAGGGAGATGAAATGTTATAGGGAAGTGGCAGCCAGGCATATAGTGGTAAACTAGTTTGCTTTCACAATTTCCTTTCATATGTAGATTCAGCCCTGCCTTTTCCTTTGTCATTGCTTACAAAGATCTAAGCTTCCTTCCTAAGGCATCATCTTTTATTAATCAGCTTATCCACAACAGAGTCCAAGAGACTGGAACTGGGTTCAGACAGATGTTGATAAATGTCTTAAGTTTCTTATAAACTAAATCAAGGCCAGCCATGTTTTATTAATCAGTTACCCTTTCTGCATACTTTGTCCTCTGTATATTGTATCACACTTTATATGCCATTCTGTTTATACTGCTCATCCTGTTTCAACTCAAGATGGTTAGCCTGTACTTGGAAAGACGGGCGGTTGTGTATGTGTCTTTACTTAATGGCTAATATAAACAGTCATTCACAGATGAATATTTAGCAAAACAACATTAGGTGTTAGTGAAGAAAATGACCGTTGTGTTTATGAACTATGTTTATTTACCTGCTGACCATGATAAGAATATAAAAATGGTCAAAAACCTGCCAGTGGAAATATTTAAGAACTAACTTTTCAGTATCCTTATGTCTCTGCTTGGAAAGCCAAGAATATACTGAACAAACATATCATCAGCAATAGAGCCTCACATGGTCTGGTTTTGTCCTGTGTCTTTTAAGAGGTTCTTACTGGGGGCTCCAAAACAGTAAATGCAAACTGCTATGAAAGTAGGTCATCTTCTGACAGTAGCTGTAGTGGTTATATTAGTTCAAGCCATATTATTAAGATAAGAAAATAAATAAACAAGAAGAACAAAATTCCTGCTATAGAATAAACCATGTGGAGTAAATAATTTTCAGGTGTAAACTATGGTGTCAGCTGGTGTTAATGAGCAATTTTTTCCATCAAAACCTAGGGTAAATTTCTTAACTAGAATGCCTGCATTTATATCTTTGCATTCATCGGCTGCCCTACCTTTGGGTCTTCTAGATGCCTTTTACCCATGTGCCACACTCTGGTGCATTCTGTGGTCCATTTGGTAGCAGACTTGTTTCTAATTATACAGAAAGTTTCTTGGGCTGCAGTTGCTCCATGTCAAGGGTTTACAGAATCGGCCTTCTAATACAACAAATACACAAGGGTTCTTGTCTGCATAGTTTTGTCATTTTTATTTTGGTGCCCAGCTCCTGAGTGCAAGCAATGCAGACAGTGCAGGCATTGTGAGAGTCCTGTCACCTCTCCCCTGTGCTCTGTGAAGTGATCTTTCATCTATCTGCACTGTGCTGGGAGGGGTTTCTGTAACCTCTTTGATTTTTGGATGGAATTAAAACACATTCTGGATTAAGAAGTGCCTGAAAAACTCTCTCCCATTACTTCAACAAGTGCCTGTTTCTCTTTGGCTGTTTCTCCTGTTTCCTTGTTACAGAAATACCTGTTACAAAGAAATTCTCTGTGCCAGGTCGACATTGGGTGTGTCAGGCAGGGACCAGTATTTTGCTTAAGGACATACTCAGGGTGTGCAAATTTATGACAGAGATGCCTTCAAAGTGAAAATATGTGATTCTCACAGCATAAAAATATCTCCTGAGCAAGCAAGCTGATATAAAGACTAGACACTAAAAAAAATGAACCCTTTCTCTTTTTTTTTTTTTTTTTTGGTATTTGTATGTCAGTGGGTAGTGAGCATTTATAGAATGCTATATAAAGTATATGACATTCTGCTTGCTATTAGATATTAGATATAAGATTGTAGGAAAAAATAATGATTTCAGCAAATAATTTTTTAGAATTTTAGAAAATAGGTATTTATGTAATATGTCTTTAAAATCACAACCTGCTTTAATCCTACGTGTACGTTAGCCTGAGATAAATATTTTTAGAATGTTTTCAGATTGATGACTTTTTAGGAGCGTGATTCTTTTTGGCTTGGGCCTAATTTATATACAATAAAATGTATGGAATAAAATGCATGGAACTCGTTTCCAGTTTGAAGACAATTACACAATTGTATCCACTTGTGTCACCACCACCCTAAACAATTTATGGAACATTTCAAGTACCCCATAAAATTCCCACGTGGCCCTTTCCACTCCATTTCCACTTCAAGCAACCACTTTCTGATCGCTATCACTTTAATTTTATCTGGTTTGGACTTCATACTGTGTTTCCCTGAAAATAAGACGTAGCCAATCAGCTCTAATGTGTCTTTTGGAGCAAAAATTAATATTATTAGACCCTGTCTTATTTTACTATAATATAAGGCCGGGTCTTTATAATATAGTATAATATAATATAATATAATATAATATAATATAATATAATATAATATAATATAATGTAATATAATATATATAATACTGGGTCTTATATTAATTTTTGCTCCAAAAGACGCATTAGAGCTGATTGTCTGGCTAGGTCTTATTTTCAGGGAAACACAGTATAAATGGAGTTACACAGTACGCATTCTCTTTTATCTAGCTTCTTTCATTAAACAGTGTTTGCAAATTTCACCCAGCTTATATCTGATAAGTCTATTTGCTTTTTGTTTTCAAAAATATTATGAGGACTGTGCTGGATCACAAAATACCGAGAAATTGGAAAGTATAAAACAACAATTTTTTTAGAGATAAAAATTGCCTTGAAGATCCTCCTGCCCTAACTCACAGCCCAGCGTATGACTCTCCTGTATGATTCACATTCTACCTGGAGCTATGGCTGTTGTGGGAACATCTCATAAGACATTTCATGGCATCTAAAGTACCATGAGTTCATACTTTTAAAAGGATGTAGGAACACTACTTAAGTTTTTCTCATATGAGAAATGATCCTTCATACTTTCAATGTGTGGAAAGGGCTGTAGTGAAGAAGGGAGGAAATTTTCTCAACCAAATATTTTGCTCAAGGTTTTGTTTCATTTCTGAGTTGGAACATCTGCAGTCCTAAAGGAAGGACTGTTCCAAACTGCTTTCCTCCTGTAAATTATTTGCAAGTCCTAAGCATATTTCTTCAAGGATTGATTTCTGTATTTATAAGGAAGACGATATAAAAATTCATTAATTTTACATGTTTTCTACCTTCTTTCTTATTTTACAACGTTGCAGAAATTCCCTTCTAGCCTGATCTATGTTCAAGCCAACCCTTGGGTTCTGCTTAACATTTTATGTGATCAATAAGATACTTTATGTTTTGTATCCTCAAGTAGGTCCTATTAGAAAAATTTCCAAGGGCTGAAAGACTGAAGAAACAGGCTGGCAACTCCAGAATTACATCAAGAGTTTAAGTAAACCCAGTAGCAGATCCCGCTAGTTGTCTACTCAACAGCCATTCTGTCCCCTTCCTGCCAGCAGGCATTTGTGCTTAGACATTCAACTTCTTCCATACAGCCACGTGTTTGAGGAGAGGTTGACAGGCCTAAACCAATTATGGTTGCCCTACTTCAAGGATGTCTTTTTGAGGGACTCTTATAAAGCCATAAGGACTAGATGCCCACTCTTTGTCATCATTTTTTGTACTTGTTTTGAGGTGATGTTTCACATAGCTAAGTCTTTAGTACCATGGAGAACCCAGCCTGTAGACAAAATTGAGACCCAAAGACGACAGCAAACTATGAGAATATCATGGGTGCTTGATTATATTTTTGAGCTGATCTGATGAATTCTCAATCCTGGAGTCATCCTGTCTCTGGTTTTCTTTAAATTGCTTTCCTTTTTTCTTTTGTAAAGTCCCTGATAATATGACAATATTCGCCAGGAAACAAAGTGAAACACATTTCCTTCTCCATCTGTGTGTGTGTGTGTGTGTGTGTGTGTGTGTAAATATATATATATATAAAATGCAACAATTGTGCATTGTTTTTCTGGCACAGAGAATTATTGTAGTCAGTTTCTCTGGTCTTTTTGATGGGAGAAAATAAATTTTTATTGTTGTTGTTGTTTTAAGAAATAAAAGGAGTTTATTAAGGGACCTTATAGACAGAAGTTGTATCTTATCTGGAAGCAAGGTGATGGATTTACACACCCAAAAGAGATGGGGCTTGTTATAGATAGCCAAGTGGCATGTACTTACACAGGTGGCTTATAGCCATAGCCATGTGGCACGTGCTTGTTAAGACCTGTATAAGCCAAAGCAGTAAATAAATTAATGGGCCCACTATGCAAGAATATTCCTTTCAGGTGATATAGGTTCACATCTCCTCAGGTGAACTGACAGTTAGCTTGCTTTGTAAGATGGCATTGGTCATATTAACTATCATATGTATGTGTAGGAAAAAACATAGTATATGTAGCATTCAGTACTATCACAGTTTCAGCTATCCACGAGGGGTCTTGGAATGTACCTCCTGTAGATAAGGGTTGGGGACTACTACATTATACTAGTGTAGGTCATTCATAAAAGCAAAGTGGCATAAAGTGAACTTTCAAAAAGTGGGGGATACCTGTACCACTCCTTCCCACCAAGCAGAGTTGGTCCCTCCTTTGTTTCTGTTCATATTATATACACTTATAGGCTTATAGTTGGGCAGAAATAACTCTTTAATGCTTCTATTTGTTTATTAATTTTAGAGGGTCTAGATTCTAAGACCGTGGGAGGTAGTGGTCTCATCTTAGTTGCTTTTACTCTAGTAGGTGCTATGCTCAATAAATATTTGTAGAAGTGAAATAAATTTATGAGATAACTCAAGGAGAGAACTATTCATCTGGCCTCATTTCTTATTTGGTTTAGATATGCCAAGCCTACACATAACATGGAGCCAACTCCAGTTGCTGCTTCCTATGCCAGGAATGATTTTGTCTCCCTTTTCTACAATCTCAACTCCCCACTTTCCTTTAGACTCATCTCAGCTGTTCTTCCCCTGGAAAGCCTGAACTAACCATAACAGATTGGATGAAGAAGGCTCCCTGTGGGCTTCCACATCAAGCCTTGTTCACCACAATGAAAGCATGCTCCATTAATTGTAAATGTCTCTTCATTTACACCCAACCCTACACTGTGCATGATTGAGGAATCAAAACATGTCCTTTTTGTTCTTGTCTTTGTGTTCTCAAAGCCTATCACAGTCCTGACATGCAGTGGCACTCAATGAATAGATCTTAAGAAATCACAACTCTCTCTTAAGTTAAATGAGCATGGAATAAGACTTTGAATTAGATAGAATTAACTATTTGATACTCTGGAAACTAAAACCAGTCCTTTCCTTATAGTATGTATCAGGGTAGGCTACATGGCTTGCAACAAAATGGTTAAAGTCCACCCTAAGTCTTCTGAGGTTCTGTTTCACACTGGGATCTAAGCTGAAGGAGCCACCTCCTTTTGGGACAAGGAGAGCCACTATGGCAGAGGCAAAGGAGAACATGGCAAACCATAGGCTGACTCTTAAAACTTCTGCTGAAAAATGACATATGATGCTTCATTCAGTTTTTATTGGTGCATGTCACAAGGACATACCTGAGCTCAATCAAGAGAAATTTAAAGTCCTCCCAGAAAGAGTGGCACCAAATATGTGCAAATAGTAATAAGATCTACTACACAATGATTGCTCACTCTTAGTATGAACTAATTTTTAGGTCAGGCTTTTATTATTTTTAAAAGTATATTTATATCTTCTTCTGGCCAGTGTAGAGCAACAGGTCCCAGATTTATCTTCCTTACTGAAACAATTAAGCAATCAGACAAAATATATTAGACAGCAGTTTTCAAGATATTGGATATCATCAGGTAAGGAAGCAAAATAATTTTTTTGATACAGGAAACAAGTTGGATGAGCCCCATGATTGCCCTCGCTTTCTGGCTCAAGGGTGGTTCCAGGCTACAATGCAGGGAGATAGGCAGAGCCTGGCTGACTGACTCCCTGAATTGAAGAAATGAAATTGAGAATCTGAAAAGAGAAGGGGACTACAGTTCACAGGACAGAGTATTGGAAAGGAAAGATAATTTCAGAGATTATCTGAGGGTTGCCCTTGAAGTTGAGTAAAGTATTGATCAATGCATGCATGTGAGGAAACTACCCAATACTAGGGAAAGAATTGCTCTAAATAATTAGAGGGAACCATGCCTAGAGCTCATTCAGGACCTGGAATAGTGCCTGCTCCTATGTATCAGACTGGAAAAACTAGCAATCTGTGGGACATTAGGTAGAATACTCAGAAAGTTATTGCCTCAGTAGTGCAAAATAACTAACTCTAGAATAAATGTTGCTGTGGCCCCATAAATCATAAGAATAAGACCTGAGACAATCGAACTGTTTTCAAATAGCTTAACTGCATCCCAGAACAAAGCTGAAGAATATTTATAGGAATTTAAAAATATTCAGCACCCAGCAAGATAAAATTCACAGTGTCTAACATCCAGTCAAAAATTTCTAGGCATGAAAAGAAACACAACAATATGGCTATATGAGATAAAAAGAAAGACCTCAAAACAGTGACCTGGCTTCCAATTCAAAAAACTAGAAAAAGAAGAAAAAAAACTAAACTCAAAGTAAGCAGAAAAAATAAAATAATAAAGATTGGAATGTAAGTCAAATGCAATAGAAAACAGAAAGAGAAAATCATTAAAACAAAAAGCTGGTTCTTTAAAAAAAATCAATAAAGTTAATAAGCCTATCTAGACAGACCTATCTGGGAAAAAAAGAGAAAACACAAATTACCAATATCAGGGATGAAAGAGTTGTCAATACTACAGACTCCACAGATATTAGAATAAAATATTGTGAACAACTTTACACCAATATATTTGACAACTTACATGAAGTGGGCAAATTCTTTGGAAAAAAAATTACCAAAGCTCACTTGAGAAAAATAGCCTGAATACCCTTATATGAATCAAAGAAATTGATGTTATAATTAAAAATTTTCACAAAGGAAACTCCAAGCCCAGATGACTTTACTTTTGAATTCTGCAAACATTTAATCAAGAAATAAAATAAATTATATACAAACTCAAATATTAAGAGGAGGAGCTACTTCTCAACTCATTCTGTGAAACCAACATTAACTTGGTAACAAAAACAAAACATCAAGAGAAAGAAAACTATAAACTGATAGCCCTCTTGAACACAAATATAAAAAGTTCTTAACAAAATTTTAGCATATTGAGTTATGTAAATGGAGATTTAAATACTGTGTTCATAGGTTAGAAGACTCAATATTGTTAAGATGTCAATTCTCACCACGTTAACATGTATATTAATAGAGTCTCAACCAAAATTTCAGCAGTCTTTTTTGTAAAAATGACAAGCTTATTCTAAAATTCATATAGAAATGCAAAGGAGATGTAATAGCTAAAACAACTTCGAGATAGAATAAAGTTGGAGTAGCATTACTACCTGATTTCAAGATTTATTATAAAGCCATAGTTATCAAGACACTGAGATATTGGTATAAAGACAGATAAATAGACCAATGGAACCAAATAGAGATTTTTTTTAAAGGTGCAAAGGCAATTTAGTGGATAAAAGATAGTTTTCAACAGATGATATTTCAACCATTGAATATCCATATGTTAAAAAAATAAATTTCAAAGTGAAATAAGTCAGACAGAGAAAGACAAATACCATATGATCTCACTTATATGCAGAATCTAAAGAAAAGAATAAGTGAATGAACTAATCAGAAACAGTTTTGGAGACATAGAGGAAAAACTGAGGGTTGCTAGATGGGCAGGGGTGTGGGGATAAGGGGAAGGTGAGAGGTTTAGAAAATAGTCGGTAACCACAAGATGGCCACAGGGTTTTGAAAATTAATTTGGGGAACGTAAGCAATAATGTAAAGATGTTGTAGGGTATCCGATGGACATGTGTCCCATTTGGGAGACCCCCTCAGGGATGATGTAGATGCCTGATCTCTGCACAGTACACCTGAAGCTGAACAATACTAAATGACAACTATAATTTTATATAAATATATATATATGTATGTATATTTATATATTTGTATGTATATTGTTACAGGAAGCGGAGTACAGCATTAGGAATAGAGACAGTGGAAATGTATTGGCTCTGTGTGAGGTCAGAGGGATAGTGGATAGGGGGACGGGGGTTCACACAGTGTGAGGGATATAAATGATAAACGTCTAAGTTTTGCTTTGTCTTGTGCACCTGAAACTAATAAAATAAATAAATAAATAAATAAATAAATAAATAAATAAATAGATAAATAAATTTCAAACCATACCTCACACCATGTACAGAAAACTTGTAGACATATGTGCAATGGCTGAAACTATAAAACTTCTACAGGAAAACATAGGAGAAAATCTTTGTGACCTAGAGTTAGGCAAAATTTCTTAAATACTCATACACCAAAACACAACTCATGTAAAATAAAAATGATGAATTGAACTACATCAAAATTATAAAATTCTGCCTTCAAAAGATATTAAGAGAATGAAAAGACAAATCCCAAATTGGGAGAAAGATTTGCAAATCATATATTGGATATAGACTTCTATCTAGAGTATATAAGGAATTCTCAAAACAATAAAAAAATAAACAACCAAGTTTTAAAAATTAGTAAAAATTTTGAACCATTAAAGTTACTATATTGATGGTAAAAAAGAACATAAAAGGATACTCAACATCATTCATCATTAGAGAAATGCAAATTAAAATTATAATGAGATATTATTACATTCCCATTGGAATTGCTAAAATTAAAAAGACTGATCATACCAAGTCCATGAAGATATGGAGGAACTGGAACTCCTGCATGCTTCTGCTGGGGATATAAAATGGCACAAGCACTTTGGAAAACAGTTTGGCAGCTTCTTAAAAAGTTATATAAGATAGATAGATAGATAGATAGATAGATAGATAGATAGATAGATAGATAGATAGAGATGTCATAGATGTATCTATATCTCTATCTATACATAGATATATATAGAGAAAGAGAGAGCCAAAAATGTATGCACATTTTAAGAAGAAAAAAACTGTATTAAAATTTAATATTCCATATACACCAATAACATGATGAATACAAGTTGTGTATACATTTTTGGATATATATATATGTGTGTGTGTGTGTGTGTGTGTGTGTGTGTATAGAGAGAGTGCAATGTATATATATATATATATATATATATATATATATATCATAGAAGCCAGCCATTGCACTCTAGTATCTACCCAAAAGACATGAAAGTATGTGTGCATGCAAAGACCTGTAAACAAATGTTCACAGGAGCCTTCCTTGTGGTAGCCAACAACTGGTGCAACCCTAATCTCCATTACCAGGTGAATGGCTAAACAAACTGTAGTAGATCCATGCAATAAGATTCTATTTTGCAATGAAAAGAAATGAACCATTGACAAATACAGGAATGTGGATGGATTTCAAAATAATACTGAGGGAAAGAATCCAGACCCAAAAAAGTGCAGATTGTTTATTCTGTTTATTTAAAATTCTAGAAAACATAAACTCATCTATTGTGACAGAAATCCAATCAGTGGTTGCCTGGTGGAGGGGCAGGGGATGGCAGGGAGTAACTGTACAGATGAGGAGGAAACTTCTGGGACGATGGATATGTTCATTATCTTGAGTATAGTGGTGACAAAGCGTATACCGTTGTCAAAACTTATTACACAGCTTATTGTATGTGAATTATATCTCAATAAATCTCTTTAAAAGTGTACTTATACTTAATTACACAAGGAATTAATGATAAATTCTAGTTATCATACATACAAGTTTAGAATGCTAACATCCCCCTTACCCACTTACCCAACTTCTCATTACCTATCATGGAAAAATATATGCACATGTAAATGAGGAGACATGGATAAGAATACTAATTGTACATTGCACGAAATTGCAAAAAAATGGAAATAGATTTAACTCACAGATTCTAACTTAACCCCATATGATTTTGCATTTGCAGAGTAAGTATTGCTTAGTGTTTAAGAACATTGGCTCTGAAGTTAGACTGCCTGATTGCAAACCAAATATTAGATGACTAGCAACCTGACCATGCAAGGCACTCAATCTTTCTGAACCTCAGTTTCCTGATCCATTAAATGAAAGTAATAACAGTGCCTGTCTCATAAGAAAGAGTAAATGAGATATGCATGGAAAGTGCGCAGCAGAGCTTGATACACACTAGAAAGTACTCAGTAGGTATTATTATCTCTGCCCTGACCTTCAAAATAGGACTATGGTCTAGTCCCATTTACCTGGTAATCAGACTTCCAGCAGCCTCAATTTTAGGTACCTACCTGTGAACCTGAAGATCCTTTTAAAAATAATGTGAGGAAGCTTTTGAGTATCAAGGAAAAGTGTTATCAAGCCACATGCCTTTTATTCACTGATGAGTATAACACTTCACATAAAGCCTTGGCTAAGGTCCATTGGCTGAAAAGGGTGTCTAAAATATTTAATGTACAGACACATAATATTATAATACAATAAAGAAGTAGATTTCCAGAATTAGAGTGTTTAAATGAAGAAATTTTAAAGATCGTCTTCTCCTGTACTTTTATTTACAGATATTTAAAAAAACAAAATGAAACAAAACAAAACAAAAACCCAGAGCAGTAAACCATCTTCCAGGTCACAGCCACTTTCTGTGAGCCAAGACTGGACCTCTGGTTGTCATGACCCCACATTCCAGAGGCCTTTCCATACACAATTCTGCCTTCACATATCATAATTCTGTATTCTAATGTTTAAGAAGCCAAGGATCGAAGTAATACAATTTAAATAATTTTCCATTAAAGAGATAGAAATTAAAGAAAAATATGTTCCTATTGAGAGGCTTGTATTCTCTGCGGAACTGACTTCTCTGGAACAATTTGTTCTCTGATGCTGATGAATAAATGAGGCATCATTGCTCAATAGTTTATTTACAAATGAATCTATAGAAGCATAAAATTTAAAACTGTTCTCGATTAGTTCTTCTTTCATGTTGACTCACTCAAGTATTAAATCTTCCACAATCATGAATTTCCTTTGGGAACAAATCTTCTGGTTTTGATAGTTCCCACTATTGAAAAGTTTTTATTGATATTTGACCTATTTTTTTTTCTTTCCTTATTTTTATCCCACTTATCCTACTTGTCCTGTTTAGATCAGGCCACATCATTTCCCCCAAGTGCTTATGCTTTTCATATATGTTATGACTCATCCAAATTATCATTTAGTCAGGCTTTCCATGTGCACACTTTAGTATTTTCATGGACCTTATTGTCTTTACTAGAATAAATCTCTTATAATGAGATACAGTGCTCCAGGCATAATATCATCATACTTGTAGGAAGAGGGGCAAACTGTTCTTATGCCTTTGTTATTAAGTGTAATATGTGGAACCTACACTAAACAAACAAATGAAGAAAAAAAAAACCCACAAAAACCTTGAGTATTTTCTTTCATTATATAGCACACTTCTGTGAACGTTTAGCACACTAATTTCTATGGTTTTCTTTCCTGTTCATTAGATACCTACTATCAATAAGTTTTATTTTTCAGATTATATTTAACCAAATAAATGTCAATGTATTGTCAGTATTATTATTCAATGTCTTTTATTACTCTTAATTTCCTCATCTGTTAATTAGAAATAAGGATTTTATGTGAATAGTAAATAATACATGAAAGAGCCCAGCACAATACTTTGCACAAAGGTCCTTAATTATTAGGTTTTCCCCCTATCATTCCCATTTTTATTTCCCACCAGTGCTTTTTCCTGTCTTAAATATTCCACATGCTACCGAGGCTATAGCTTTATTCCCTAAGACTTATTGTTGACTGATGCTGCAGCTCTTTCATTAGCATCTGCCCTTGATCATGTCATTATTTTCTTTTGTTTACTTTTGGCCCTGTTTTTTAACCTGCAATTTCTCTGATCCTAACAGATTTAAATTATTTTGTCAGTAAAATCTCAGGAGACCGTATCATGTCCTTTACTAAAATTCCAATGTAACATCTGCTGAATCTTACAGTTCAAGTCAAAAGAAGCTATTGTTTGTTTAGCTTGATTTGTTTTTTTGTAAATTCTGTTTATATACTGCTAATAACAGGGTTCTCTTGAAAAATCAAGAGAAGTATTAAAAAAAAAAGAAAACAAATGCCTGTAATCACATTACAGAGATAACTCTTGACATTTTGGTATATTTTGCTGACATATATTTTATCCAAGCTGAATATATGAAACTATGTGCATATCCCTTTTTATATATATAAAATAACAGTACAGTAAATCTTAATGAGTATTTTTGTATTTTCATTTTTTTGCCTTTCCTCAATTTTCCACAATTAAATTTTTCCATATAGTCAACAAATATTTAACCTCCTAAATGCAGCATAAATTTAAATCATAATTCAACAACCAATATAAGCACATACTGTAGCTCAGTGGACTTCAAAAGAATCAGGACATCATTATAGATTTTAAACAAATATGATTTGGGGTTTTTATTTTCTAAAATTTCTGCTTTTCATTAGGGGCTGTCTTTGAAACTCATCATTACATCTTAATGATTCTCAATCTCTCCAATGCCTTTTTCTTGTTATAAATCTCCAAATGGTAATAAATAATAGAAAATCCAAAATTAGATGACATAAGGGACAATTTTGTTTTCACTGTCTGTCCATTAACTAACTTGCACTAATTTTCTTTTCTTAAATACCAAAGACCGTCTTCATCTTGCAGCAACAACCCATCCATATTTTGGGTTGGCTTTAATCTGCACCTCACTTCCTTACCCCCACCCCCCAAGGATTTTGTTAATGAGTTTTTATTATGCTGAGCTTGATTGTTCATCGATAGAAAGCTTTTCCTAATATTTTTATACTTTCAGTAAATTCCAGCTAGGTTGACTGAATACAGATGCTGTTTCTCTTTTATGACTTCTCTTTTATATGCCTACATATAAATCTGAAACATTCTTAAGGGCCTATATTTTAGCTCTTGAATGATTAGCAAGCTCACAGAGAGATATAGGTAGTTCTAATCTGCTGGAAGTGCCTAAGTTATTGCAAGGGGAAGAAGGCTCCACTTGCAGGGGAAGAAGGCTCTTCCACTTCTCCTCCGTTGTAGCTGCTGAGGCAGATGCCCACACACTGTTATGCAGTTGAATACTTCACTGCTGCCATACTTCCTACCATAGTGTTGTACCTACACTTCCTGATGTCCCCATTATAGCTGGGAATGATCTTAATATCTAAATGGTAGGATTGCAATACAGTTGCACATTTTTCAGTACAGTGCTTTGCATGTAGTACATGCTCAGTGAACATTAACAGCGATTATTAGTATGGAAGGTCTATAACATAGCACAAGGGAGCACTCATTTACATTGGACTGTATTAACGTAAAACAATATAATCTAAATATGATGGGAATGAAAAGAAGAACACAAAGATCTCAAGAGTAATGCCATTAGCACTGTTGGATTAAATTCTGTCTCTGTTTGGATTCTTCTTTAACTGTATCTCAAGCCTCGGTCCAGTCTCCCCAGTCTGAATGTAGGCTCCTTGGGTGTCCAGTCTGGGTCATAAACTTCTGCATGACACACTAAGTGGTTGAGTTAATAAATTAAAAATAAATGGACTTGGATTACACTTATAACTATGTTAGATTGTTTCTATACACCAGTTCCATATTACTTTGAAAAATAAAAAGTAGATTGAAAGATTAACTTTATTAAGATAGCCCCAATATTTTCTTTCAACCTTAAATGAACTCACTGGCCATCCTCCCCCACCAGAAATGCACCTGGATTCCATATGTAAAGACTTTTTTGCCCCTTTAGATTCAGTTCCCACTTTCTTTATATGGATAGTAAAGAAACCAACAGCTACTGTTACACTGTTAAAATCTTCAAAAGCAGGTGAGAACCCTAGCCCTTTGAGAACCAAGTAAATGGTCTACTCTATCAATGGGGATGTTTAAACTTAGGTGCCCCCACGATGTTCTCTTGGGCTTCATGGTGTCTTAGACCGGTGAGTAGCCCCCTGAATGAATGTGCATGGCTCAATAAATAGCGGTGGAAGAAATAAAGTCGTTTTCCTAGTTTTGAGGCCATTGTCTCCTCCTGGAATGCTATTGTTCCTATAAAAGTGGACACTAAGACAGTAATTTTTAGACACATGTCTGATTTGGTGGTACTAGGTCAGATGTGTTGTCATTAAAAGCTTGGTGAACCAGTTGTTCTGTCTTCACTGAGAATGACAAGAGAAAAAGTAGCAGAGGATGTGGGTTTGGATAGAATAAATACAATTTAAACTGCAAAGTTTAAAGCAGATTGCTAAGATGGCCAGGATAGCCTCTCTCTGGAGAGCTTTAGTGGGCTCAGCCAGGGGCTGAGGGAAGAATAAATGGCTTTTAAAAGGGGTTTTCTTTGATTCAACAAAGAGGTTAGCTTATTTTGGATAGTAATTTATTCCTCATCCCCTTTTTCCTTTAATGTGTCTATTATCAAATAAAATCTATTATCAAATATCTTTTTTATAGTTGGAATTCAGGATACATCTTATGAGTTGAATTCTTTTATAGTCACTGCCACTACTACCTGGACTAAAAGCAGCCTGAAGTCCCCTCCCATGTATAAATCTCCTTTGCTAACCTGGAATTTATTTGGTTACTTTTTGCTCATCACAGATTCCCCCTGACTTGTGAATCCATGCATTTCTTAGCAATCATTCATTGAAGGGATACATTTTTTTCTCCTCAAAGAAATCAGATTAATATTTTTCTTTTTTGAGAAAAAATCATGCAGATGAAACGGACATTGATTGTTAGATACAACCGAGCAGCCAGGGGAAGGTATGGCCTTTGCTCTAGAGAAAGTCCTCAAGTCCCAGAGCCATGTCTGAAACCATTTACATAGAGCCCTGTCACAAGGCATGACTGCGGCAAAGCCTTCCTGAGCCACTGTGTCCAAACTTCAGGCCCTCAGACACCACTCTAGAGATGAGGAATCCAGGACCAGAAAGGGTCCTGAGTACTATGGCAGCACTTCATTTATAATTCTACAAAGCTTTGTACTAGTAAGGCGAAGAAAATTGGTGAGATTATTTTGAAACTATGTCAAACAAATTTACTCCATTGGATAAAGGTGCTTAAACATCATTCTATGGTTATCTACTTTGTCTCTGCCTCCTCCTCCAGACAATGTGAATTGGTGGCTTTTCAGTTAGTACACATTTCTTTAAATTCAAACCCTAATTTTTATAAGTTCTGCCTAAATATATGCACATGTGATTGATTGTTTTGACTTTCTCTAACTATAAAGTTTACATAATGTATTTTTTGAAGAAGCATAAATAATTTTATGCATTCACTTTTGTTCCTCAATTTTCAGAAAATATGCACTTCTTCCCCCTCCCCCCCTTAAGTTCGGATTACGTTCACAGGTGAGTCCCAGAGTAAAGCATCAGGCAGATGTTTTCTTCAGGGGAAGACTGTATAGGAGAAAACCTCTTTGATTCCTTTCTCTCTCACCCTCTTCTGTTTCCATCATTCTCCCTCCTATTTCTTCTTACCACTTTTTCTTCATAGCATACAGGAAATGAGGATTCAGGGTCATCCTATAACGTAGTCAATATAAAACCTGAACAAGCTAACCCAGACCCTACAGAGGAGACAAAAGTGAGCTGGCTAAAACATGAAGAAATTGAACAGACAATGCAAACATTGGACGAATCCCAATTCTCCAGAGACTGGCCCCCTTTATTTATGGGTGGTAAGTCCTGCTTCTTGGAAGATAACCACTGTAAAATAGTTAAAATACTCCAATGAAACAGACAAATTATCTTTTGACCATAATCCTGTTATTTTTATCTTGAAAAAAAAAAGCCATTCCTAATCATTAAGTCAGAAAACATTCTATCGCCATTCACGTTCTATTTGTATTCTTCTTTCTCTTTCTAAAAGGCCAAACAGCAATACTGAAGAACGTAAAAGTGCCAAATAGGTCAGTGAAAGAGTAAAGAATCCATTCTGCAAAACTGGCAAAACTTGTATTTGATTTTTATAAGGATCCTCTTTACTCATTTTGATTAAATATACCAGTTTCAGAAACATTCCCCTTGATGTTGGTTTTGCAGCTCTAAAAGATAAGTATAAGAGTTAAGTGTACTCTGTTGGGTTGTTTATTATTATTATTATTATTATTATTATTATTGAAAGGTTTGAATCTTAGGAAATAAGATTTGATTATTAAGGTGCTTTTCCAAAGAGCTTGATTTTGATGAGTGAGTAATGAGGATTGCTAAACATCTTGTATTTCTGTTTTTCATGTAGACTTCTTTATTGTAGCTGTTTATTAGGACTATGTAGAAATGATGAACCCTTCTTACTTTGTTTCTCTAATAGTAATTCAATTGTACTATAGGCTTGTAAAATAATAGACTCAATTAGTATATATTTCTTCCATATTTGCTTATATGTGTGAAAAAAAAGTCTCCATAATCATTTAAGGGATTAACTTTGACTCTCCTATTTGGGTTTAAGTCCCCTGAAATTAAAAAGGAACTATTTTTTTCGGATGGAATTGGATATAAAATTGGTAAGATTTTTCCTTTTATCACTCACAATTGTCTTTTTTTCTCTCTTAAATTTATGAGGTCTTTATATCCGCTCTGTTTTCTTTCCTTTTTCCTTATAGTTCCTCTTCCAACAGTGTTTGCTTTTTACCAGTCCCTGAAGAACTTCTGTTGTCATCATTTAACGTTTGAATGGTAATAACATTTTACAAAATGCTTTACAATTGCCTTTTACAAGTTATTCTCATGCCTTCAATAACTCTTAGGCTATTATTCGTAGGCCAGCATAGAGTTTTGCTGTTATTTGTAAGCACATAAACATTCCTCTTGACTTTGCCTTTTTCAGTAGATTTTGAAATCTTTCATTGGAAATTATGTTCAGTTTTAAGCTGCATCGACTTTGAATACATTAATTGTAGTAGCCTTAAAACTTTCTTGTGGTTTTGTGTTCTTATATAGGAAATGCCATTTTAGATCAAAAGGAACGTGTTTTATTTTGTCTCTTAAGGCTTTTTGAAACATATAAGAATATGGAGAAATTTGATGCATACAATATTGATCCTGGAAAATCCTCAAATAGTAGATGAGATAAAAACTACAGTAGTCCTAAGAAATGTGAGTTATTGGAATACATATTTAAAACTTCAGACCTATTCCTGTATGGGATTTTAATAGTATATTTTTAAAAAAGATTCTTTGTGTCTCCACAGTTCACAGAAATTCTGATATGTATCAACACTCAGTTGAGGAATTTAATATGAATGTTGATTTATTGATGTACGTTATTTTAAGAGTATATACATGCTTCTTCCCTTCCTGTTCCCAGATAGTCCCCAGAAGAGTGAAGCTTTGAAGCTATTTTCCCAAATACCAAAACTCTCTCAAGTTGTGTAAGATTTAGTCACTGACTACAACTTCAGACAATCTATATGTGGTCTTCAAAAGAACCCACAGCTAATGCCCATACAGGTTTCCACCATTAGCACACTGGAAGCCCCTGTAGAGAAACTTGGAGAAGGATCAGTGTTGTTGGAATGTTTGCCTTTTGGAATATCTTTATACGCATATCTGAGGAGACAACATGTTTCCTCTCATAGCTTCTTTAAATCTCATAAATAAGAAACAACTTGAGCTAAGATCCACAGTTTTTTTCTCCTTGATAATATTTTTGATTTTTGAGTGATCTTGGGCTTGTTTTTCATTTGCTTTACTTCAACTTAACAATCAGTTAATTCATTTCCGCAGGGCAGTGCTTCCCAAACTTATTCACATTAAGTCTCATATAAAATGATTATATTTGTACAGTGCACCAGAGTAAACTGGAGAGAACTTTGGAAGTTTCTATATGGAGCCTAGTAAAAATAAATAAATAAATAAATAATATTTTCTTCACCTTATACACATATGTTAAGAAAAGCAAAACACAAATGTGAGGGAAGATATTACATATTGAATTTGTATACAACTTCCAAATAAAATATTCTCAAATTTTTTAATGAGAAACTGGAGCTTACGGTAGTGTACATAATATTTTATTAGCTAGCATTATGACTTAACTGGCTATATATATTTTTAATCAAGATTTCTTTGATGATGATCCCTTCACATTTTTGATAGAAATTATCTGTGAGTAACTTTGTTCACGTGAGCAGGATGTAGTAAATAGCAAAAATATATTTATCACTTTTTTTCTACTTGACAGACTCCTTCATATTCATTGAGCAGAATTCAAAGGAACATAAATCGTATATTAATGTTTTTAAAATCTAACACTCTTTTCATTCAATGATAAATATAATATTTGAATTTCTTGTATACAACAACAAATTTCAAATCCAATTGACATATTTTTTTAAATCAAGTATTTCAAAATACTGATGAAGAATTTCCTCAATGATACACAGATGTTATTTGGTGTTAATAAGTTGTTATTAAGATCCAAATTATTTTAGTGATGACACACCCTGGCAAATTATTTTAGCCTCAATTTTCTAAAGTTCAAATTTTTGCTTTGTCATTACATATTAATATATTTTCCCATAATCTTTGCAAATTTCATTAAGTAAGCCATTTTCATGCCAAAAACTATACTTCGACAAATTTGCACAGTGAAAAACATCCTTTTTTTTTTTTTTTCAATTTTCTTTTAGTTTATAAGCTGTTGACAAAACTCTTTCTTTGGGTAGCCACTGCAATTAAATATGAAACAACAGAAAGTGTTATTTTGAAGGTATTTTTTGCAAAAATCTGAAAATAGATGGGAATGTGGAAGCTTAGATTTTATTAGATTGCCATTTTAATGATAATATGTGTAATTCAGGTCTATAGACTGACACATCTGAGAGCACCTTTGTGAATAAAACAATATATCATTAAATCTCTGGATGTTCAGAAGGAACTCTTGATATAAAGCCTCCCTTCAGTGCTACCATTATATATTACTTATTTCTAATGATTATTTCAATTCCAGTAGTTTGTTAGGGGACTTTCTACAGAATAAATAATGATTCTCCCAAGTATTTTTCTTCAGGGTTCGAACAAGGCTTATTACTATTAGTATTACTCAGCAATGAGAACTGTTTTTGACTTACAATCTTCTGGGTCAATGTATTCTCTAAGTCACCTGACTGGTTATCAATGAATCTACAAATATTGTTACTCAAAAATAAACCTTTTTTTATTCCTTTGTCCTATTGGCTGTACATAGCATGAATATGTTTTATTCAGTGTGGTAAAATGAACAAGTCTGTGATTGTGTGAGAAAGTTTGACTTAGTTGTTAATTGTGCCCTTCGTAAGTAGGTTTTGAGTTCAACTTGTTGCTATTTTTACTATTAACCGCTTTTTAAACATCATGTTTCTTATTTTGCACCTGAAAAATTTCAACTCCTTTTCTGTGTTAGGATGAATCTTTTATAGTAAAGTGTCAGTGTATCGTTTTATTGGCATCATTGCTTCATTTGTTAATTTTTCTATTTAAACAAGATATTTAGTCTAAGAGAAAATTTTCAAACCACATAAGTCTATATCTGAAAGAATCATTTTATTGTTAATTTAGTAACTCAAATTTTTTACTTGGACTACTGGCTTTGTCTTGTGTACATAATGACATATTCAATTAGTTGTGCATTTGGTATGAAAATGCATAGCTATGAAAAGTAAACCTATTTAAATATAAAGTTCTTGACTATAGGCCTTTATGACTCATATTTGGTTTTTTCCAAATACATTTTAGGTTGTCAACATTTTTAGGAAATTTTTAAAATATTAAGTGAATTTTCAAGTAATGAAACAAATTAATTTCTATTTAATTTAACAACTAAAATGATAAAAACCTTAAAAGCATAAATATCACTCTATATTTTTCATTCTATAAATGTCATACTCCAATATATGGCAAAATACTATTGAAGGTTTGATTTTTTTGAAGCCATAAATTCTAGTCTTTAAAAGTTGATTTGACAGAATTACATTTAACAATTTTATTTTTAAGAAATGAAATTATTTTTCATTTCTAAAGGCAGAAAACAATCCATTGTGAAATCCATTTTAAAAATCAGGTCTCAGCCAATTATTAACAACAAAAACTAATAAAAAATTTTAAAAAAGAATCAAGAAAATTAACAAGATTGCTTTATCTCTTCCTTGGCCTTCTGCTCAAGTTACCCCTGAGCTACAGAGAATTTTGTTGGTTCTATTTTTCATAGGTAGAAAATTCCAAAAACACTTTTAGGAACAATTATGGTATAAATAATTGAGAATTATTTGTTATGTAATTGAGATTACAAATTTTCTCCGTATTTGTCTCTTTTAACTCCTCCTCCTTTACTCTTCCTACTGCTATTACCCAGGGTCAAGTGTTCAGAGACTCCCATGTTGTTTCTGAACCCCAGGGATACTCCCTGGGCCAAGCCAGCCTATGCATGGCTGCCCATTTGCTGTTAAAGCTGATCACAGGGCAACTCTGCCTAGAAGGTTCATTGGCTTCTCATTATCCATACAACCCACTCCACACTAAGCCTAGCATTCAAGACCTTCCATCATGTGGGTCTAATTTACCTTTCTAGTCTGGCTTCTTGTTGTTCCTCCACTTTGCTTCTCCACATTGACAAACTCATTGATCTTTGTCTGAATCCTTGTAAGAGGAGTGAAATCAATAGCAAGTGATATGGAAGTGAATTCTAAGTGGAGATAGTAACACAAGGAGAATTTGGGCCAATTTCAGTGTTTCTAACATGTCCTTATCTAGCCAGCCTTGAGACACTTGGAATACTTCATCTCCATAGCAATCTCAGAAGGGATGTATTAGCAGTTAATTTCAGTAAGTTCTTCCAGGTAGCATGATAAACCACCCAGGTAGCATACTTCTCTCTTTGATTCTGAGAATATAGTATTTTGGCATTTATTGAATTCTGCCTTCACTGTAGCAGTTTTGGTTTCCTTGATTTATCTCCAATGATATATTTTTTGTTTTGCCAAAATGAAACCTTAATGTATTGCTTTCTGTATGTCACACAGTCCTGAAATAATGTCTTTTTCATAATAGAAGCTTTACTACATATTTATTGAATCAAATCACATTTGTTTGTAAAATTTATTCAAGTTTTGATATATAAAAACAATTCAACACATTTTGGGCTGGTTATCTGTCAAGAGGATGGTATTTAAAGAAACTGGGGTTTCTTAGCAACTATAAGTGGGAAAAGTTACCTCCTTTATGGAGAAAATATCTGGTACTCCATAAATTTAATAACAACAATGATAACATTTAGAGAAAACAATTGTGAAGTTGTCAGTCATCAAAAGTACATTCTAAATCACAATCAAAATGCTCGACAATCTTCTATACAGAAAGTAAAAAAAAAATGCTCTCCATTTGGATTTTATTAGAAATTAATAAGGTTTTTATTCTGATATTTAATACTGATTTGAATATGTATAAAAAACAATGATTGTAAATAACATATCTGACTTGCACAACTATATCTGATTAGTTGCTTATTCTAAGAAGCAGGAAAGCCAAATAGATGGAGTAAGTTTGTATTATTTTGCAGTAATGACACTATATTTACGATTTCAATTTCTATTTCACCTTCTGAGGATGTCTATAAATGAGTTTACCACTTAATACTTTGTTCGATAATATGAGCCCTCTGGGGGAGAAAAAAATAAAACAAACACATACTTACCATTGGAGAAACTTTGTTTTCTTTCCTGAGTAGGAGTCAGTCGAAAATACTGGCATATAAGCTTTTTAAAATAATCTTCAAGAATATTTTTATGATCAAATTTACTGACAAGTTTTATGGCAAATCAGGTTGTAATCATTTGATATCATTGGCTGAAAAAAAAGCTTTGTCTTACTGAAGAAGAGAAATAAAAATCATTTTTAAAGATAGTTTTGTGAATAGATTTCGATTCACAGACTACCATAGCTGGAAAAGACACAGCTAGCACATCTCCCATATTTCTTTCAGAGAAGGAAATGGAAGCACAAAGAAGTTCCACTAAATGACTAGTTTAATGACAAGGTCTGTGGGTGAGAGAGATATAAGAACGTAGGTGTCCTGACTCCTGTATAGTGTTCTCACCACCATTCTTACTTTAATTTTGCTAATGACATTCTAGTTTGATTTGTAATGCTTGAGAACATGAGTATGACACACTGTCTTTTACAAAACTAATAAAACTGCAGCCATATGAGCACTTCTTCAAAGTTGACTGTTCTTAAATCTTTAATGAGGAGGGGAAAGCAGCTGAGGAAGGAGGGGCAATGATAATTGCAACAGAACTACCTGGAAAAAAAGTTATGTGAAGTTTCTAGAGAATTGTAGTTTCAAGTCAGGTTATAGAGTAAAAGATACAGCTCTGGTATCTGACCACCTAGGTAATTTGCTCCAAACTGTCACCAGGAGGAGTTGTTTGCCTAATGAGTTGGAAGAGGGGTCAAGCTGGAGACAAGGTCAGGATAGAGGTTTGGAACCACTTGACATAGAGTCTAGTTTACAAAAGAGAATTCCTTCTGCAAAGGCTCATATTTCTATTGCCGCTGGGCTCTGTTTACTTGCATAAGCACAACTCAGGTTATTCTTCCACAGTTCCTTCATCAAAAACCTCTGAAACTATCCGTTATTTTTTTAAATGTATGGGAAACAAACAAAACCATTCTATTCATGGAGCAAATGTCCCTCTAACTTATAAATTAAACCTGAAGAAAACTTCCCCCTTTCCCAGGCATGCTTATAAAGGAAAAAAAAATCATTTTTCATGACTGAGAAAAGCTTTACTGTTGACTGGTTGATAAAGCACTTTGGCCCAAAGGTCTGATTCAACCTAAAGAAAAACTATCACACTGAAACAGTCTGGGAAAACCTTTCCATTTCCAGAATAAGTATGGGTGAGAATAAACTTTCCCTCTTCCAGAAGAAATAATTTCTGTAAGTTAATCATATCCTCATGCTTCAAGTTAGAATCAGGAGCCAAACTGGCACAAGAAACATGGCACAACCAACTTTTTTTTCATCTATAATCTATCTTATTTGTCCTTTGAATTATTTAAAATTTAAAACAACTTCCCTCAGATACTCAACATATTTCTATGTGCTCCCAAAACTTATTCTACTTCCAATAATCAAAGTAGTATTTGGTGTTATATGGCATATTGCTTGAAAAATTGCACCACATGTTTACAAAGACAATAATAGAAAGCTTTTGATTATTCATTGCAGGAAATCATCTCTACTATTTCTTCTGCTGATTAAGATAGTCAAGAATGAGTTATACTTAAATCTATGAAGCAGTTTTGGAGTTTGTGACTTGTGTTACCCTTTAAAGTCTCACGAGTAAGTCACACACGAAGAATGTTAAGCAAATCTCTTCCTGATTCCATTTCTCCAGACCTAAGAACATTTTAAGAAAAAGTCTCTTAAATTTACAAATAACTACGGATAAAACTTGTATAATTATATATGAAATATTTCCCTTTCATATCTATTAACTATAATTTAAAAATTTAAACTGCTAGGTGTCACTTTAATGAAACAAGTACAAATGCAGCATTTTAAAAAAATTTCAAAAGATAGTGTAAAAAGTAAATTAATATTACCTTATAAAATTATTAAATATTCCCTCTTGCTGAAGTTTCAGTGAAAAGAAAATGACATTATCATAAGTCCCTATTGGAAAAGCATACTTCTTAAAATTCCAGAAGAATTTCTAAGCAATACATAACAATACATTGGTACTATAGTCTAAGAAAATCTTTTTAAATATGCACAAATAACTTTAGTCTCAAACTCTTCTTTGTGACATTGTTTTGTGAGTAAATTTCTTCAAATAATAAAAATAGTATATATTTTTAAATTTAACAAAAACTAAAATTAAAGAACATAGCCTGTATTCCCACCACCCAGAGCATTACTATTACATTGATTACATATTTATGTATCTCTTTTCATTTTTTCCTGTATATTCTTTCTAAAATGTGAAATGTGTGCCATATAATGTTTTGTAATCCACTTTGTACATTAGTGTACAGGACATATTTCCATATCACTAAATATAATTTCACAAGTTAACTTTAAACTTTAATCAATCCTCTGTTATTGGATCTTTTTGCCATTGCCAAGTTTTTTGTTATCTTCAAAAGTGCTGTAAGTCTTATCTTTAAGACTTAATCCATAATTATTCCCTTAAGAAAATGTCCTAGAAATGGAATCTCTAGGTCAAAGAGTATTACATATTTTAAGGCTTTTAATACATATAACCAAAGTGCCTTCCAAAATCATTACATTAATTTATCCTCCCATTATCTGTGGACAAATGTCCCCCTTTCTCCCAATCTTGAGCAACTTCAAATGCTGTAATTTTTAATTACTCTTTGCCAATTAGGTTGGTGAAAATTGCATTCTTTTATGGTTTTAATTTGCACAGCTTTAATTACGAATGAAGTTAAAGATTTTGTTATATGGTAACAGACCAGTCGTACCTCTTCTGTCAGTTGCCTACTTATCATCTTTTGCTCATTTTTGTTGTTGCTGTTGTATTGGTCTGTTTGTCTGAACTTACTGATTGGTAATTGCTCTTAAGCTATTAACCCTTTGTCAAAGATGTGACAAATCTTTTTCCCAGTTCACAATTTACCTTTAATTTTATTTATTTTTTTGTTTTGTTTTTCCTAAACAAAATTTAAAAATAAATCATGAAGTCAAAACTAGAAACCTGTTCAGAAGAAATAGACTATTGCAAGGGAGAATAGAAATATTAGCCAGGAGTGAGGCCAATTCCTGTGTGGTTACTTTCAGTCATTTCTGACTTCTCTCCCCATCACGTCCTGCCCTTCCAAAACCCCAAACTGAACCCACTTCCACAAAAATCTGTATGTTGCTACACCATTTGGCATGAATCAACTTACTGTCTTGTATTTCTCCAGGGGTAATTCCTATGATTGTTCATGAATTCTCAACCAGATTGTAAGCAATTTAAGGACAGGAACCCTTTTTTATATTTCTTTTCTATTCTTCGCAGTTCTAGCACCATGCTCAGCAGGTAATAAGCCTTGAACAATTACTTGTTCATTGATTACAGATGTGTTCTCTCCCTGGCGTTCCATGGCCAAAACACTGTTTTTCCTTTCTCACAGATTTTATTGAGGCTACATCTATGTGTGAAAATCACTAAACCATTTTAAATGAAGTGATTTCTGTTCTGACAAATTACTAGTCAAACCTGTATTCAGAGGAAGTGATTTCCATAAGTGATGGGTAAATTCAGTCAAAACAGTTGTTTTGAGCCTTCAAGTTGACCTAGCTTGTTTTCAGTCAGTAAAAACGCACATTATAACACATAGAAAGTAAAGTTTCCTTGTGATGCCAGCCACCACTTGCCCAGTGAATTGTAGGAGGAAAAGGCTAGTGCTCTGTCCTAGAATTATGTTAAAGTGATCAAAGCAGCTGAATATATCTAAAAATATTTCTAGAAGATTTTGTAAAAATATGTATCATACATACAATTTTAATAGATTATGTACATCTTTGGAATTTATGTACAATTTACCTACCCCAGTTTTATAATTTTAATTAAAACAACAATCTCAATGACTTCTATACAAAACTCAGTGTTTTAAAAGTGAACATTGTGGGTACACTTAATATTTTGAGAGATTCTGAGCTAAGCTTGCAAATTTAAATATATGTTCTATATGGTAAAATGTGTGTGTGTGTGTGTGTGTGTGTGTGTGTGTGTATTAAAACATATACACAATAGTACATGCTTCACCATATAAAACTCTTGTAGCAGTTGCCACTTAAGGAAAATAAGCTGCCACCACTTTTTAAAATGTGACAGATGTGGCCTTAAAAGTGAATATTAATTTGCAAATACGCTATTTATTGGGCAAGGGCCTATTTTCTGGCATGCCTTTGATGACCAATTAACATATTTAAAGGTAAATGTGTATTGGACTTGAAAATAAAGAATTTTCTAAGATTTAACTGAAGAGAAAACTAAACTTTTCTAATCTGGAATTTGAAACTGACTTAACGTATGAGTTAGAGCATAAGCAGTAGTAGGCCTTTGAAGCTTAAAGTTTAATCCCTTTTAGATCATCAAGAACTTGAGTATGTTCATGTCTGTTTCTCATAAATGCACATTATAAACACTATCTGTCATCATCCCATGAAGTGTGGTACAGTTGATAGTTTTAGTGAGCAAGAAATCACTATGGGGTAAAAGTCATTCTTTAAGACTAGTGATGGGGTCTGCTAAATGAAGGTACAATGGGGAAATTTGTACTGTAGGACTTGTGAATTATGCAAACATTGGGCTGCATTCTTTGACGCCACCTATTACTAACTTACTATTTGGGGTTCCTTTAAAAAAAAAAGGTAGTTCCTACTACCACCCAGTAAAAAACGTACTCTGCAATCTTTTCTTGTTTTGCATATGATTGGTAGCATACCTTTTAACTGCTGTAAGTAATAAAAATATATATGTGCAAGTTGGCTATAAGAAATGCCAAAGTTTCACCTAATAAAATTTTGGTATGCCTCAGTTTTCAAAGTAAATTTGATTTATTTGAGCCACCAGCCGTCCGATGACAGCCCTGTGTTTTTTATATGAGTCATGTCCCAAGGGGTCTAGAATATGCCAATGGTGTACCTTGGATCGGATCCAGTGTCCGCAAACAGGTTTTCATTAGACTTTGATGCCAGTCGCATTTGGGAGCAGAGAGGCTGCTGAAAACCAGCTTTGGTTTGGGATCACTTCTTTCTTTTAGAAAAAAACAACAAAGATCTTTTTTAGCAAAGCTTTGCGCCTCTACATTGTAGGTGTATGGTAATATTTTAGAGAGCAGTAATCTGTTATTGCAGGTGGTCAGGCTTCAAGCACTTCCGTATTTTGAGAATAGATCAGACAAAGTGCAACAACTTTTATTGAAAAATTGCCGAATTTGAAAATTAGAAACACATTTTCTGTGGCTAAGATTAAGTTAGCATGTATTACAGTCACTTGGACTTTTCTGTAGCACTAAGGGGAATATAATTACATAGGTTATTCCACATGTCATGAGACTGGAACCTTAATCACAGTTAGAAACCTTTATCATGCTGACGTAGACCCTTACACCTTGATCTCTTTACTAATAGAAGGACTTTTCTATTTTTTTTATTAAGAATAAGGAGTAGGCAAGTCAATGAGATATAAAACAAACATACCTTTTATTTTTATGCAATAAAAGCAAGTTTTATGCCTGATTTAAAAAAAATATTGTGTACTTTTATGCTCTCAGAGAAGGTTATATGTGAGGATGGAGTCCAAAATTATCCTTTAAAATCTATTTTTAGACACACATATGTATCCATGTGAACATATGTATGTGTGTGTGCATATACATTTATGTGGAACTTGATTTAAAAGTGAGGTTTGGAGTCTTATTCCTTAAATCAAAGGGAAAAAGTAGATGTATATTATTTACCTGGTGGCCATAAAGTCTAAGAGTTTTATCCAGTGAAAATTGATTACCGCCAGAAATAACCAGATCAAAAGAAGAATGAAAGGGAAAAAAAAGAAAGTGCAAGATTATCCCAGGAGACCCAAGTCAACAGAAATATTACCAAAGGTCCAGAACATAAACATGACATTAGTTGTCATCCAAGAATTTGATGACATTGTCTTTTGACTTGGAAAATCTATCCTGTGTCATTCTGAATTTAGAAGAAGTATTTTATTGCTCTTCTTCCCTGTGGTATAGGCTAGGGTGATACATCTTTTTGAGAAAAAAATGCACTTTAAACCCTGGTTTTTGATCAAAGTCAGAAATGCAGTAACTACTTCAATCAACCAATCAAGTACAAAATTGATGAGAATTTATGTCATCAAATATACTAGATATAAGACATTACAAAGTAGACTATAACATAGTTAATGGTCAGTGATATGGTGTAGGCTATTGACTTTCAATCACTTTTGCTTCAATTATTTTTTATTAACTATGAACCTCCCTCCCATATTCTTAGGTTGATATCTAAAAATTTTTATTATAGTTTTACGTAGTTACATAGGATGTAATCACCAATGCATTGTAAATAGCAACATTTTCATTTTTTTTAATGAAATCTAATTGAAGGACTTTTCTATTTTTTTTTATTAAGAATATGGAGTGGGCAAGTCAATGAGATATAAAACAAACCCACCTTGTATTTTTTTTTCACATTCAACAGATTTTTAATAATTCCTTCAGCATACTTAATTTTGGAGCCATTATTTAGAAATCATTTTTGCCTTGTTCATAACGTTTTACATTTAAATTATTTTTAATTAAAGTTTATTGGGTGACAATGGTTAGTAAAATTACATAGGTTTCAAGTGTAAAATTCTGTAATATATCATCTATATATTTTTATGCAGTAAAAGCAAGTTTACTTGGTACCCATCATCATCTATTTTAAAAATATGCAAACAAATTGACTGCAAGTGGGCTCATGGGTATTTCTGGGGTGACAGAAAACAGTCTGAAATGGGAGCGTGGAGATGATGCATAACTGTATAAATTTACTAAAAATATGCAATTGCAAAGTTACTATGGATGCATTTCATGGTATGGAAATTATACTTCAAAAAAGCTACTGAAAATACACAAATAAGTTGGAAATTTTACATTGTTCTTTTTACTCTTTTGACTTGTACTTCTATCCTACTTCCTCATAGAATTCCATCTACTGCAGTAAATTTTTCAGGATTAAAAGTCTTTTGTTGATTATGCCATACTTCTTTGCAATAAAAATGAGTATATAAATTTAAATATTTTTAAAATTCTATGACATAAGGCTCTAAATATTAAAATATTTGTTTTTGTATTGGATTATTATTACACAACTGATAAAAAACAATATTAATATAAACTAAACTTTTATAAATATTTAAACATAAAAATTAACATTTATTAGACATGCATCAATTAATGAAATGGATAGAACTGGTTTTTTTCATTTAGTTGTTTCCTTTCCAATTTCTCATTGCCAGACTGAGACAAAATTCAACATCAATTTTATTCTAATTTTTTACCTTTATAGATTTAATCACCAAGAAATCTTTTCTGCATGAATCGTAAGTTGGAGATATAAGAAATTTATATAAACAATATGGCCCAGATTTTTAAATTCCTTCAGAGTTAAACATCCTATAGTGATCTATTATTAAAATGTTTTAATAATCTAAACTGAATTAGGTCCTTTCTCAATTTTATTGAAAGCAAAAAATTGAAAACCTTCTGACCTGCAAAAGTCAATCACTACAATCAATCCCTTTTTTCACATTTACATCAATATTTTGAATTTTTTCTTTGCTTGGCACTGTGAAGGTTTTTATGGTTCTGTAAGATTTAGGCTGGGTGAGAGGTGCCTTTTATTTTTGTAAACTAAGAGAAGGCTGATTGCTAAAGGGAACACCTTTATCCTAGGTGAGTTCTCATGCAGATCAATGGTACAAAGGATTAAACATGAAAGTTGAGGATCTGGAAATTGGTTTTCTTAAAGCTGTCCTCAATTGTGTATCCTTTGGAAAGTATTTGTCCATCTTAAATGGTGTCCATACCCCAATATGAAGATTGGTACAGGGATCACGAAGTCAGAGGCAGAAGAAAGGATGTTTGGTTGCTTCTAGGGGGAAGGGAGGCAGATGCACCAAGGCTGTCAGAACTGATCCAGGCCTGCAAGAATGGATAGGTTTTCGATATTCAGAAAGAGGCAGGGAGAGGTGAGGGACTCACTTGAGCAGAGGCATGGAGACAGAATTGCTACGTTCTGTGCAGGAGAAGAGAAAGAGACTGCTTGAAACATGTGCTAGGGGCCAAATAAAAATCCAATTCTAAATGCAAGGAGACTGGACAGAATATGGTGGGAAGGGTCCTCAAGTATTATTCTGTTCTAGCTTTGAACTCTAACTCCATCAATTCAAAATAACAATAGAGTATTTTGTTCATGGTTATATGGTTAAGAAGACCCTTCTTAGATAAAATCATAACTTAACTTTAACTTAATGTCCAGAAAGCCTTTAGAGAAATCACTTTACCATCTGTGTAAAGAGCTACATGTGTGCCTAGAATCAATTCATCCATTCAATACATTTATCAAGTGCCAGCTATGCCAGGTGTTAGGACTTGGGTGGCCTTATAAACATCTTTTCAGCCTATACTCCCAAATCTAGACTACTCACCCTACTGGACTACCCAGAACTCTCCTGCTCAAGTGACGCTAGATATAGAACATGAAAAATGTGTGCTGGGCGAAGAGTACCCACAAAATCCCCTTGGTGCTCTGTCCTGCTTATGAGACCTGGTGCCTCCCCCAAATCTATAGTACCTATGTACATTTTTTATGTGTTACCTAAATTACCAAGATGGAATAAGAGATTATCTTTCTTTATCTGATTAGTGACTGTAGTTTGTGTCCGCAGTGTAAAAAAAAATTTAAACATAAATATATTTATACACAAACACAATAAAGAGGGAGGTCTATATCCAAGTTTATTCAACTCCAGTTGGTGAAATAATCCATATCAAAAATATAGGATTTCTAGGAGACTTTCTTTTCAAATTCATTTCTGTCAGAAATAGTCCCCAAGTGGTTTGTGGTTTCTGACCTTTATTTTTAGGGTGAACCATCCTTAGGTCAGTCCCAAAGCTTTTCAGTCTCTTTAGAAGAATAACAAAAATGGAAGGGAAAGTCCCCTAAAAGTCACCCCAACTTCTAGAAAGATTTTGAATCCACTTTTCCTCTGTTTTTTATTCAATTTCTACCCTGCAAGCCCATGTCACTCCTTCAACTTCCCTTTTATGACTTGATACCTTTGTATACAGCTTCCTTGCATTTGGGTGATCCCCTTAGCTGCTCTGTCTAAACCCCCCTCCAGCACCAAGCTCTAGTGACACCCCAGTTTCCTGATTCCCCCCGGCCAGGCTGTGCTCTGTTCCTTTCTGTGCTCTCACTGACTTAAATGTACTGAAATGACCTACAAACATGTCTGTTTCTCTATGTTACAATGTATGGCTGCCTTATGTTATTCATTTTTGAATCCCAAGCACTTAGCAGGATTCTTCGCACATAAATATTGCTCAACACATGTTTGTTGAACGAATAATCAAACTAATATGGCCCAGGTACCTACTATGTAAACAAAGAAGAAAATAGCCTAATAGCAACTATGGGCTACAGTTGTGTGCAGGTATATTCTTTAGGATTTATGAGTCATAGTGGGCCTATGATTTTAAAGAAAAGCTTTTGTTTTGTTTTGTTTTATTGTTTTTGTTTTGTTTTGCTTTGAAGCAAATGTGTGTGTCTGGATGTGTGTGTGTATAAATATGTGTATGTGGCATACATGTGTGGGGTGTAGTCTATACGGCAAGATGGCCTTTACTGTCACCTAGAAATTCTAGAGTTAGATCTTACTTTTCTACCCTTATTCTACCCCCTCACAATTTTTTGTTCTCTTACCATAACACGCGCACACACACAATACCACCACCACCACCACCACCACCACCACCACCTCTGTTCAGGTGGTAAAAATGGGAGATAAAATACAGAAGTATGGATACATGAGAATCTCCACTTTTCAGTGACTCATCTAGCAAATTCAAATTGAGATTTGCCATTTTAATTGCCTCACCAATAAGTCTCTTTAGGTTTCCTTGATCTTTTGGGGGTAGTTTGTGGCTTTGGGGTGTTGGACATTAAAAGCAGCGATGTTGGAGGTAGAGACTAAGCTGCATAAACATGAAGGACCCTCAGGGTCCTTGGGCATGTGGAGACCCTCTGGTGGAAAATGAACTGGCATGTCTAAGATTCCTGTTGATGTGGGGCAGGGGCTAAGTAATGACCCAGCTTGTGAAATCAGCCCTCTGGGGCTGGCATAGAGTCATAAACCAAGCCAATTAAATTCTTAGAGGAAAATATAATTGTGTAAACTTCAAATGTTGAGTTGAACTACTCAACACTGAACTGTTCTTTTAACTTCCAACAGCTCTTGAGCCCACCTCTTTCTGTTATGCCAACAGCATAACAGATGGCAGCTCCAAACTTGGGTGTCTGGGTGCTGGGAGTAACAAAGTCTTTCCCCCAAGGTTGTAGTATCCCAACAGGCAAAACTGAAGTGACAGCAAAAATGCAAATGAGATTTTGGACTTAGAGTTGGTGCTGAAATCGGTTAAGACTTTTGGGCTGTTGGGATGGGGTGAATGTATTTGCATGTAAGAACTACATGATTTAGGGTGAACTAGAATGTGGAGTGTTATGGGCTGAATTGTGTCCCCCCAAATTTCATATATTGAAGTCCTAATCCCCAATACTACAGAATGTGACTATATTTGGATATAGGACCTTTGCAAAAGTAATTAAGGTAAAATTAGGTCATTAGGGTAGGGCCCTAATCCTATATGACCAGTGTCTTTATAAGAAGAGATAGGACACAGACCTGGTCACACACAGAGGAAAGACCACATGAGGACACAATGAGAAGGCATCCGTCAGCAAGCCAAGGAGAGAGGCCTCAGCAGAAACCAGTCCTACTGACACCTTGATCTTGGACTTCCAGCCTCCGGAATTGTGAGAAATAAATTTCTGTTGTTTAAGCAGTCCAGTATGTGATATTCTGTTGTGGCAGCCCTTGCAAACTAATATAGTCATCTTGTCCAGGATATATTATTTGGTAAGTCTCCTTATTTTCTAATTCAGTGATCTTTGTAAGTAATATACAATATGGAAAAGGAGAAGATTCAGGTTTTGAGAGGCTCGAGGCTTATATAATTTTGGAGATTCCTCCACAAGAAAAACAAATGATGTAAGAAAGTGAATATTTATAGAATAAGAAATCACAACAACTTTTAAAAATGTAAAGAGCTGACAAAGTAAAGAACACATGATCATGTGATCACTCACGTGGCTCAGGCCTGTCCCCGAGAGTTGTGCAGGTCGGGGAGCTGAGGCCCACACTAGGTCAGCTGTGTGGTAAACTGCCTGTTTGAAATAGTAGAAAGAGACTGGATACCTCTATGGTTAGATTTTCTGTCTTCCCATCCTCTCTTTACTTCCCCTCAGCAGATTTGTAGACAAGGTTTCTTTCTTATGAGCCTCCACCAGGCCCTTAATTTATGTTTTCAGATTATTAGCCAAATAATCTTTTTGTGCAAGTGTCGTGTCTTCTGGAAGAACCCTGCCCTATGTAGTAATTAGGCATGGTCAGTTACACTTTTCAGCAGCATTTTATATAGATCTTTGGCACTGGGTTTTCTCGACCCTGTCAGCTGCAGGTGACAGAGCAGAAAGTGAGGGTTGGTGCTGTTGGTGGGGGAAAAAACACTCCTCTGCAGTTGCACAGAAAAGTTGAGAATTTTGGTTAAATTTTTCTTCAGTTTCAGAATTCACTGGTTCTCAAATCAGGTTGCCAGCACTGAGGTCATTTGCATGACCCTTTTTCCATTTTCACAGGCAAAGCTTCCCTCTTACTCAAGACAAAAACTCATAAAACTGCGCCAGAGAAATATGATTTTTTTTCACACTTCACAAAGCTGTCAAAAAGTCTAGGTTCGCCAGTTTTGCTTTTAACGTGCAAAACCTTTCACACGGCTCCAGGCACAACTCAGGATTTGGTGGCCAACCAGTTGAATTTCCTTCTAAAGGAAACAGGAGAAGCATTGTTGGAGAAGAGGATGGCATTGACTTCAGTTGTTGCTGGCAAGGATGTTCATATTCAAAAAAGCAGAAGCACTGGCTTGTGCAGTGACAATCTTTATTTCAGAAGTAGGTTTAAGAGCACACAGGCATGGTGTGTGTGTGTGCGCGTGCATGTGTGTATTTAATCACACAAAATAATTTCACCCCTTTCATATGGGGCATATTTTTCACATTCATTTTATAGATGGGACATCTGAAGAGCAACACTGTGTCAGGCCTTGGGACATAGGCTGATCAGTTTTATCGAATGTTCTTTGACCCTCTTACATATGACTCTCAGTCTTAGCTACTTTCCCTGGACTTTTGCATGCTTTCTTTTTTAAATATTTTCTTTGCCCACTCTAAGGCTATTTGATTGACAAAATACCATTGTATGTGGCCATGTACTTTCTCTCTCTTCTATTCTCTACCCCAGTAATTCTCAGAGTATGGCTTCTGGATCAGCAGTATCAGCATCACCTGGGAACTTGTTAGAAATGCAGATTCTCAGACCTCACCTCAGACTCACAGTATGTTAAATGGGGCTCAGTAATCAATATTTGAACAAGCCCTCAGAACTTCTGACACTCAAAAGTTTGAGAACCACTATTTTATATTCCTTATATCTATTCTGGGAGGTAGATGTCATAACCTTCAAATGCTTTTACAAAATGGGCAATGGCCAGAGAGAAGAGAACCATTAGTTGTGCTAAATGTTTTCTACACATCCGTCTGCTGAGCAGTCTCAGTGAGCCCATGAGGTAGGTGTTATTATCCAGCTTCTATAATTGACAGACTGAGCCTCAGGGAGGCTGTGTAACACACCCCCAGCCAAGATGGTGCCATGGAGGGGCTTGGAGGAGCATTACCCATGGCTGCCCATCCCCGCCTTCACTGGGCTCTCTCTGTGCTCATTATGCACTGTGAGACAAACTCCCAGAAGCCTTTGCTCCCTACTCACAAGCCCTTTATGATAAAAATTCTGGAGATATTGTCTCCAAGGGCACACAACTGGTAAGGGATGGAGCCAAGATTCAGAGTCAGTGTGCCTAGATTTAATCCTTGTGCTTTCGCCTATGTCTTGCTGCTTTCTCAGAATTTATTGTTCATAAGGTGCAATACTAGGCTCAGTAGAGGATACAACGTTGAATAATAGAGATTCCTGACCCTTAAGAAGTTTAGGGTCCAGCTGGGAACTCAGGTCTGTGGCTCTACCGCATCATGGGATAGCAGACCCAGATGACCCAGATTTGGAAAAACCTGTTTTGGAAAAAACTGAGGCCTTGAGTCAACAGCTCTGAATTCGAGTCCTGACTCTGCTAGACCACAAGTTGTGACCATGGGAAAGTTACTTACTTCACCTCTCTGAGCTTCAGTTGCAACATTAATTATAATGAAGATAATAATTCATGGGCTTGCAATGATATATTGGGATTGTGTATTTTAAAGTTTTTAGTACAGTGCCTGCTCAGAAGGTAATTAATGGTATTAATGTTTTGTTATTATCTTTACTCTACCTAATAGGGATGTTAGGAGAGAGAGAAATAATAAAGATAAAATTTCAGGCACATCATGGGCACTGAAGAAATGGTAGTTACTTTCATTTTTGTTAATAAATGCAGTTACATTCAGGAATACTAACTGTGATGTCATCTGCCCATGTAAGTCGGTTAGACTAGAAGCTGAGAAGAAGGATTGTGGGACAACTGGGATTCCCCACTTGATTACAGTAAAAGCAGTTCAGTGGGTATTGAGACGTGCCATGAGTTTAATCACTTGAATGTTACCTTTTCCACTGCCTCTGAAATATTGTTTGGAGAAAAGAGTTGAGGAATGGTCACAGGTGTGGAAAATAGGAGACATTTCACAAAGACCCAAGCGTTCTTGCATATTTTGTTAAAAGGGATATAACCAAAAAGAAAAAATCAATGCAGTCAATACTGAATTTGTCATCTCTGCTCTCTGCTTTACAGACATGTATTGAATGCACTTGGTTAGCTGTGGGCTCTTCACCATGGAGCCCAGTCACAGACTGTTCAAGGAGACCAGCAATCCTACACCATCTGCACCTTGGGTTCCAGGTGCAGACTCATTGCCCAGAGATTGTGTTCATGTTTTTTCAGTTTCAGTAAAATTTTACTAAAAATCAAATTCAAGTCTCATAGGTAGAATGCAAGAAGCAGTTTTGAGTTACAAATTTTCATAGAAATAGAACCTATTTATTAGAGAGTTAATTTGTTTCTCAGCCAATTTATTTTCCATTGCAAGAAACACATTTAATAAGACTGGAGTATTTTGGGTTTTGAATTTTTTTTTTTTTTTTTTAAGGAAAAGATGGAACCCCATAATCTCTAGAGAGATGAGGCAGGAAATACCAGCTTGAAGCTTACAAAAATGGTAATGACCAAATTTCCCAAGAAAGTAATCTTATAACATTTTATGGTCATCAGTTCTTTTTACACATGAGTAAACAGTGATAAAATGAGGTGATATATAAACAAGTTTGTAACCAGCTGTGCCTTTTATAATTATATGGATGCCCTAACTCTCAAAAGAACAGAAGTTAATTTTTATAGTTGAGGACAATTACCATATTTATTCATGTAATTCTCTTATAAGGGAACAATCCTTTGTTAACTAAAGAGTTAGCATGTGTATTGTTTATATGTATGTGTATATATATATATATATATATATATATATATATATATATATTTGTATAGTATGATGTTTTGACATCTGAAAAATCTTCTGGCTAGGAAGAGATTGCTCCCCTCAGGGCTAACCTTAGAAACAGCAAAGGGCCCAGGCATGCCTTTTACACACAAAGTAACCAATCCAGAGCCATAGCTGCCTTATCTGGCCCATGCACCCCTAAAGGCAATGTTCCTCTGCCTTAGATCATCCCTGGACTGGTGCCAGGCAACTGGGACCACCCCTATAACTTAGCCTAATGAAATTATTCAAACTAGCCAATTCTAAACTGTTTACCTTGCTCTGCCTTGCCTTTCCGGCAGAAAACCCAGTTACAGTAGTGGCCTAGACTTTCCCTTCACCCTTGCCTCTTCTGTCTCCTGATCAACACTGGTGCTTCCCCATGTGGTCTTGTGTGGCATGCCTCCTGTCTCTAGGACCTGTGAGTATGATAAACTGGGTTTTCCTGAGCCTCTTCTGTGTCTCCTCTTGTGACCACTGCGGAATGACTGCTGGTCTAGAAGAACACAGAACTACATGTGACATTATTTCTTATATCAGACTCCTGCTACCAGGTGCCATGCTACTCTTTTCAGAACCTGGTAGAAGCAAAGTTGTGGAGCCAGTCCACTGAAATGCAGAATACATCTGAACAGAGCTGAATGCAGCTTTGTCCTGGTTGCTCCCGTATGCTTCCTAGTTTCCCTCTCTTTTCCAATCCTTTAGGCTTTTAATTTCAACTTGACGATTCTTGTGCATTCCCTGCTCAGATCTGGTTACTCACCTGATGACACATGGTTCTTGACCTTGAAGCTCCTCTACCTGACCTCAAGGATAATACTTCCTAGTTCCTCTCCAACCACCCATATCCCTGTCACCTTGCAACTGACCTCAGACCACACCACATTATATCTCACCCTGCTGGAACACTCTGTCCTCAACACTCACACATACAATAAGATGGGATGTTTGCCACAGTTACCTAAAATAGGCAGCTAAGTTTAGTTCAAAACACTAAATAAATAGAAATTTAATTAGCAAATGTATTAGTACTTTTTCCTAATTTAGGATATTTAGGAGTTACCTACATTTAATTTCATATTAAGTATGTATGTATGTATGTATATGAGTATACTGTCTTTATATGCTATGGGGGTATAATTACCATCTCACTAATTAACAAAAAAGAGAAAACTGTTTTATCTTACCAAAAAAAAGTTTTAAAGAATTTCTCCCTATGAGCTGCTAACAGATATTTATTACCATCCCTATTTTAATGAATAAAATTTCATTGATTTGTTTCCGTATAACTCCTGTGCTAAAATGTAAAATCAGTAGCCCTACGTTCTTTTAAAGCTAAATAAGCCCCTTGAAATCTTTCTTTCCACCATTAAATTGTTTGCTAAATCTTTTTTTATGAATGGTATAGTGATCAACTTAAACTTGAATGAAATAACCACAAATAGAATTAATAAGCAAGCTTTGCAACATTGTTTGCTAAATCCCTATTTATATATGGTACAAAGATAAACTTGGATAAAATAAGCACAAACAGGGTTAAAAAGCAAATTTTTGCAATACATATTTTCATACACAGACCCGCAAGTTTGCTTGGGTTATGTGCACCAAATAATCCTATGTTAGCATTATTCACCCTCCAAAGGAAACTCACCACTAGCTTGAATAATAATAATAGTGAGGTCTCATATCTGTGAAAACCTCACCGTGTTCCAGACACTGTTCTAGGTGTGATGTATGTATGAGGTAACCCTCCAACTACACACAGTAGATATTATTGTTAGCTCCATTTTACATATGAAGAAACAGGCAGAGATAACTCCCCCAAATCACCGCCTTATAAGTGGTCAGGGAAGAGTCAAACCCAGTCTTCCTCCGAGCCTGTCTGCCATGAGCCCCACTGCTCCACTGCCTCCCTAAGTAGAGTTCAGAATCTCCCCACGAGCCAGGCCTCAGAGGTCACAGAAAACAAAGTGAGAGATGTCTGGGCAATGACAGAATTGAGTAACTCTATCTAACTTCACTTCCTCCCTCAATCCCAATAAAAACAAGAGTAAAGGGATTTCTTTTAAAGACAAATTCAGAAAGAGGGGGATATGGGAGATAAGACGGCAGCAAAAAAATTGGGGAAGCTGGAAAGCCAAAGGATCAGAAGGGACAAAGTAGCTCATTCTAAGTAAATTGAATCCTATGTTAGCAGTGGAGAACCTAATTATACTAGTTAACAACCCAGAATTGACCAAAGTCTCAGGAATTGGCGACACCAGGAATCTTTGGACTGAGCAGTGAGGGAGGGAGGAATGGGTGAAGTCTGATGAGAAACAGATTCTCAGGTCCCTACCCACTCTGGAAGTGTTCTCTCACCCTTTATTTTCCTAAATGTTTAAGAGTTCCTTGTATGCCTGATATAATTTACCGTTGAAACCATCTGAATCCAGAGTTTTAAAGTTTCTAGTTACAATTTCAATTCCTATAATAGATACCACGTCATACTCATGACTGACAAAACCAAATATTGGTGAGGCCATTGAATAACCACAACACTTATAAGCTGCCTGTAGAACTGTACAATAGTACCACCACTTTGGGGAATGGCTGGAAAGTTAAATTAATGTTTACGCTATCTATCAAATCCACTTCTAGGTGTGTATCCAAGAAAAATGAAAGTGCATGTCTACAAAATGATATATACAGGGATATTCATAACAACCTTATTCAGATTTGCCCAAAGCTGGAAATAATCTGAATTTTTATTAACAGGAGAATGCAAAAACCCTGCAGTATGGCCATACAGCAGACTACTACTCAGCAATAAAAAGGAATGAACAGCTAGCATACTCACCGACATGGATGAATCTCAAAACATTGTGCTGAGCTACAGACGCCAGACACAAAAGAGTACATTCTTTATGATTCTTTTTATTTGAAATCTAAGAATAAGCAAAGCTATTCATGGTGCTAGACAGTGGTTGCCACTGGGAGAGGAGTGGGGGATTAACTGGAAAGGAGAATGAGGAAACCTCCTGCGATTATGAAAATGTTCTGTATCTGGTTTGAGGTAATGGTTACATTGGAGTATACAAGTATCCAAACTCATCAAACTGAACATTTATGACCTGTATATTTTGTTCAATGTCAATTGTACATCAATAACTCTAAAACATTCATAAATAGCAAAAAATGAAAAATGTCTATTTGTATATTTGATTTAAAATAGCAACAAAACTGTATGTTTCAGGTATTCTTTAGAGTTTTATATGTACAAATAATTCACTCCTTGTGATACCTCAATCAGATATTTTTATTACACCAATTTTACAGTTAAGGAAACTGAGGTCTATCAAGTGAGAAATTGCCCAAAGTTACACAGTGAGCCAGTGGTAGAGCTGGGATTTGAACCCACGTAACATGACACTAAAGCCTGTACACTATTCTGTGGTGTCACACTGCCTCCCACTAACTAAAAAGAGAGAGGGGGTAGTGAAGACAATATGGCTGAAAAAAAGCGATACCTAAATTAGAAATCTGAAAATAGAGCTCCTTCGAACAAATTTTTCTGTAGCAGAAAGAAGAGCAGAGGGTGGCTCTTGGGGGCTAGGTGCTTGACTGCTGTGACTAAGCAGAAAAAGGCAGGGAAGTTTTTTCAGGTCTTGGCCTCCTCCTGAGCATCCTTCAGACCGAAATTCTACACCGTATCTATGGTTTTATATTTGTATAGCCCTCTAAGCCTCAGTTTTCTCATCTATAATCTCAAGGTCATAACATCTATGTCACACAGTTGTTAGTTTTACATAAGGTAAGACACATGTAGCAGGTATTACTAGTTGTCTACTCCATGTTTACTCTCTCCTTTCCCCTCACCAACAGCTGCCCTGTTTTGTTTAGAGTGTGCCTGGCTAAATACCTTCTCGGATGTCCTCACAGTGAAGGGTGTCATGTGACATAGCTCTGATTTAAAAGTAAAAAATATATATAAGCACAAACATGCTAGGTGTTTGGGAAATTTTGGGCTCTCCTCCTACTTGTACTTCTCTGGTTTTCTTCATCCTATCTAGAAGTTCAGTGTAAGGCTGAAGGTGATGCAACCATGTTGCAAACATGAGGATGAAAGTTGTATGCTAAGGATGGGAGAGGAAAAACAAGAAGGCACAGACACTGCTGACTGTTGGAGCCCGCGCCCATCCCAGAATGGTCTATCACCAGACTGCTTGTAAAGTGAGAAAAATAAACAGCTCCCCCGCAGTGGCCAGTATACTATATTTGGGGTTTGTATTTGTATTACATAGGCTGACTGCCATCAGCCTCTGGATATAACTTACCTTATATCCAGAGAGTTGCTGGGTAGTAGATAACTTCCCTCCAAACAAGCTGAGAATATATCTGTTATTTCTACGTTTCCTATAGAGGTTCTAACAACAAAATACCCATATATCACTGGGAAACATTCTTTTGAGATAGAGGTATGACTGTACATTATATCACTTTCCATACCTCTTGCTGGTCTGGTTTTCCTGGGCATAGGTATTGACATAACCATTCTCAATCATGGTTTCAAAAGGTTATTTCTGTTAACACTTTATTTCTGGCACAGTTAGTATATATGCTTGATAATTTTTCAGTCCCATACACTTGTCTTAAAGACATTTGAAGGATGAAATTGTCCTTGCTCTCCTTTTCTTCACAGCCAATTTGTTTAGTATGACATGTTAATACAAATAAACCCTATTTATTGAGCATTTGCCATACCGATCAATGTTTTGAATATTTTACATAATTCAACTTACTTAACCCTTACAAAAATTAGTTGAAGGGACTATTATTATACATATTTAACAAAATCGAGGTCCTAACTATAAATATTTTACAAAAATGAAGCATAGAGTGATTAAGAAATATTATAAATGAGGAGCCAGGTTATGCAATCAGGCAGTCTAACCTCAAAGTTTTCTTAACACTACTCATGTGCCATGTCTTAACTGCCACCTAAAGCAACTTGGAGTCAAAAGTAATCAACAAGGCTTGGAAATACTTAGTTGGTACACATGCAAGGGTGTGTACGCATGTGTGTGTGTGCATGTGTGTGGGGGGGAGAGAGAGAGAGAACAAGAAATGAGGATGGATAATAATTTTTGTTGAGGGGGTAGAAGGTTGTAAGTAAGGGGAAATTTTCTTTTAAATGTCACTTACTAAAATGCAAAATGAAAATGTCATTTTTGACCATCTAGTTCATGGTTTGAGGCTGTTAGAAATTTAAAACTGATGGACATACACAGTCTGAGATTTCAAAACTGGAAAGGAAGTTGATTGAAGTTATTATCTGATACAGTAAATTTCTAGGCTGGAAATTTCTTTGCTTATTTAGGGAAGAAAGTTAGAGACTCACAGATATTAAAAATTAATGCAGAAAGTATGTTGCAAAGAAAATATTTCTCTTCTGAAAATAATAAATCCTTAAATGAGGAGGAATTATCACAAGATAGGTATTAGCCACTTAGGGATGTATCTAATAAAAGCAATTTTTTTTTCTGTAATTCAGTTTCTGACAGATATGAGAAGACTGTTTCATGGAATGAGACTTAACTAAGAAATACAAGCAGAATATCATATATAATAATATTATATATAATGAATATTATTATTTATGTATTATGTTAAATAAAAATGTAAAATCTGTGTTATAAGGGATAACAGGAAACCCTAACTTAGATTTTATCTTATTCTTAAAAATGGACGTAAATGGTGGAGTAATTGAACCAGATAAATTAAGCACTTCAAGTTAAACAATGTTATAGAAATCATTTTTGAATCTCTGCTTTTGATCTTTCTTTGAGTTTTTTAGACTTGCATCATGTTATTTCTGCCTGAAGATTTTTGAATCTATTAGTATGCCGCATTAGTTCTGGACAATAGCAAATACAATCAAAGAACCAAGAAGAAGGATTGGAGGAAGAGGGAGTGGATGATGGCTAGCCAAGATCAATATTGGAAAGCCATGAGGACATTTTAAGAGCTAAGCTGAAAAAGTGGAGCATACAAGTACTACAAGTAGTTTCCAGAGCACATATTTTTTAATCGGTTGAAAATACACATATCTGCTTTCACCACATGGTAACTTAAATATTCTGACTTGACCCATTGTTGAGTTGTTGAGACATTTAATTCTCTGAAATTTACCAGTATCATTTATGTTTATAAAATAATTCATCACATCGTGCACTGATTCCTAATTAGAAAACTAAAAGTTGGCTAGAAATAGCAACATGATTAAAAGTATCTGTATTAAACCTGCATCCCATACCATATTTAATGGTGAAGTACTACATAGCAGTGTGCCCAAGAACCTCTAGAAAATGCAAGGTCCTGCTCACAATTACTATTGGTAAAATTGGTTTTAATGTTCTGCCTAACACAATAGAACAATACTGAGAAATAAAAAGCATACCTAAAGATGAGAGAAAAATTATTATGTGCATGTGAAATTCTTTTAGTCTTAGAACTAAAGAGACACAACTAAAAATTCTTAAGGTAATTCCACGTACTAGCAAATACAAGATAAATATACAAAATAACTTTTCTTTATGTGAACAATAACCAGTTATAAAATTCTGTTCACAATAGTAACCTAAAACATGAAACAACTAGAAAAAAAAAAAAAACTAACAAAAAGTGTGACTTTTGTGAAGCAAACCACAAAATTCCAAAGATGTGAAAGAAGAGAAGGACATGTCACGTTTCTGAATGAATATTAAAGATAAATTACTTGTTTACCAATCAAAACTTATACATTTTTTTAGCTTATCGAAATGATTCTAATATTGAACTAGGTCATAAAAATAAAGATATGAGAATAACTTATGAAATTGTGTACAAACGAAATATTGAAGTCATACTCACACTACCATAAAATAAAATGTAATATACAACTCTGGTGATCAAAACCACATGGTATTGGCAAAGAACTGACAGATCAATGAAACAAAATGGATAACTTTAAAACAGATGCTGGTATATAGAAGAACATATACAATAAAGGAAATGTCACAAGCTAATAGGGAAGGCTTTTTCATCTAAACAAATAAGATTGAGAACATTAATAAACTTCAGAGAAAAGCAAGATCCTCAGAAAAGAAGAAATATGAATGGTGAATAAACATATCAAATGATGTTTAATCTTGGTAGCAATTCAGGAGATGTAAATTAAGGCCATGCTGACTTATTTTTCAATATTCAGTAGATTAGCAAAAATTAGCAAACCATACTGAATATTGGAGGAAATGTAGATCAAGGCAAAATTCTATATCTTGTTGCTGAGGAACTCAGTCATATTGAAATTTGCAGCATCCTTTAAATTTAAGGCTCATGTCCCCTACAACTCAACAATTTCAATCCCAGTTACACAATCCACAGGAATTCTTGCATATGTGCATCAGTAGATTGTACAAAAATGTTCTTAGAAGCATTGTTCATATTAGCAAAAAACACACTAAACAAACAAAATACTCACTGACAATAGAATCAAAAATACATTGTGGCATATTTGCAGAATAAAATAGTACACACCAGTGAAAAGAAATGGGCCAACCATAAATAAATACTAGAAACAAACTGTTAAGAGGGAAAAAAGCAAGTCACAGAATACTACATATAGCAGGATAATAATTTTATAAAACTCCAAAACCAATAAAAGTAAATGACATATTATTTAGGATGTCATATATGATGGATATCCTATCATGATAAATCCAACACACAGGGTTTCTCAGCCTCAGCATTACTGACATTTGGAGCAGATAACTCTTGGTTGTGAGAGACTGCCCTATGCATTATTGGACATTTAGTAGCATCCCTGGTCTCTACTTACTAGATGACAGTTGCAACCCCCACCCCAGCTGTGACCATCAAAAATGTTTCCAGACACCGGAATGTCTCATAAGAGATGAAATTACCCCCAAATAAGAATCTTGTCGTAGAGGTTACCCCTATGTTTGGGACCAGGAAGCAGAGCAGATAGATGGTAGGGGAGGAACACCAGGGAAATTGTAAGTTATTGATAACGCCCTAGTTCCTGGTTTGAGTTGTAGGTTCAGGGGTGTCATTTATTATTATGCCCCATGACATATATACATATATTAATATTATATATATATATATATATATATATATATATATATATATATATATATATATATACAATATTATACATATTATATATAATATAATACAAAGGGTGCCAAAAAATGTATACACATTTTAAGAAAGGAGAACTGTATCACAATTGTAATACTCAATATATACTGATAACAAAAGATGAATACAAGTCTGAAATTACAAGAGGTGAACAAAGTGGTTACCATCGGCATCCAGACCCTTCTGATTATGGCAAAATACTGCTTGAGCAACGCTGACCAAATTATCCACTTGTATACATTTTTTTTGTCACCCCTATATATACAATATGTATTATATATATTGTTTCTATATATCAAATAGCACTTGATATTAAATTAACTATATACTATAATAGACAGTAAAAATACTAGAATAGAATATTCCAAAATTAGCAGTATACATTCTGAGATGTGAAGATTCTTGATGGTTTCTAGTTTCTCCTCTGTAGTGTCTGTTTTCCGAAGAAATAAAGAACATGCATTAGTTATAATAAAATTTGTGTCTTGAAAACCTCTACAAATGAGGTGATAACGACATTGCTTGATTATCATGGTAGAGTATGACACAAGTAGAATTGTTTCAGAATTCATGGAAAAGTTCATTCCTTATTTTGTGACCTATACATTTAATTTTAAGAACAGTGTTCGAGCCAGCATGATATGTGTTCTTCTCTTGGTTGGTCTATGTCTCAGAGAGCACTTATTAATCCAGTATGTATCCACTAGTGTGCATATCTAGTGTGCATCATCCAAGGATAATAAAAAAGGATTTGAAATTATTTAAGGGTTTGCTATATTTGACACTGCTGGCTTGGGTAGTCCCAGACCTGCGATAAAGCCTGGTGTTTGTTTAATCTGTTCTCTACCAGCAGCTGATGCACATGCACAGCGTGCGTTGCTCTTTGTATTTCTAATTTTTGTGAACCCTTTGATCAAAATCTGATGATGTAAAAAACAAAACAATAGGATTAGTGGTAGTGGCAGCTAAATGAATTCAAGAAGTTGTTTAAAGCATTGTTACAGTTGAGAAAATGATTCTTTTCCTTCTAACTAGATCCAAATTCTGGATGTTAAAGGAGAGAGAATTAAATATTATTTCATTTATTCCTGGTAAGAATGTGCTGCCATAGCCCAGCAGATAAATATTCGATGTGAACTCCATAAAGCCCACAATCCAAGGGTCATCCTAGCCAACAAGTACTATAATTTCTTCCTCTATCATGGGGAAGGAGATATTTATATTTCTCTGTTCATGGGATACATAACTAAATATTTTTATGGCATAACATATGACACCTGTCACTATTTAGCCTTTATTTTTCAAAGAAGCAGTAGAAACCCTACACTTGACACAAACTATTTTTTATGATCTAGAAGAACTCGCCTAAACTCTCTGAAACTTAGTTTCCTCAGCCATGAAATGAGAGTAACCAGAACACTTTCTCATCTTACCTTTCAGGTAGCTGAGAGAATTGCTGAAGGTTATGTCTTGGAAAGTACTTTGGAAACTACTTATAACTATCTACCTATATCTGAATCTGTATACCTGTAGAGATATATTGTGGAATAATTAAATCGATGGGATTATTATCACCAGAATGTCTCTGCTCTGGGGCAAAACATTCGTTTTCATGGAGTTTACAAAGAAGAAGTGAAACAGTTTGGGGATTATTTGTTTGCCTGTTTGTTTTGTGAGTGGCCCCATCCTGTAAGAACAGCCATTCTCTCTCTTCCCAACAGTTTAGCATTCTGGCTACCACTCCTATAGCTTGGAACACTTTCCTTAAAGTGACAGGCCTGGCCATTCATCTCAAAGATTCCACAGATTCGTGTAATTCAGTGGTTCTCAACTAGGGCAATATTGGTCCTCTTTTCCCAGGGACATATGAAAATGTCTGGAGATACTTTTTGTTGTCACAACTAGGGTAGGGGTACTATTGCCATTTAGTGGGTAAAAGCCAGGAATGCTGCTAAACATTCTACAAGCATATGCCACTCATCAGTATTTAACAAGATGTTTAACAGGATGTTTAGCAGCGTAGTACCAAGATTGAGAAGCCCCAATCTAAGTCAATATTGGGCAACTGGGAAATGATCCTCCATCCCACTTGCAAATCCAGAGTAACTGGCCAATTTGAATGAAGTTCAGATGGTCCTGCTTGCTTTGACTCACTTATACCTTAGTATAAGAGGTTTGAAGAGGTGTATAAGAGCCTCTCTATTTACAGTCTCTGAGACAGCTTCCAGGGAATTGAGCCAACTGAATTTTTTTTTTTAATTTATTGGGGTGACAATTGTTAGTAAAATTACACAGATTTCAGGTGTACAATTCTGTATTACATCATCTATAAATCCCATTGTGTGTTCACCACCCAGAATCAGTTCTCCTTCCATCACCATATATTTGATCCCCCTCACCCTCATCTCCCACCCCCACCCCCTTTTACCCTCTGGTAACGACTAAACTATTGTCTGTGTCTATGAGTTTTTGTTTCTCATTTGTTTGTCTTGTTCTTTTGTTGTTTTTGGTTTATATACCACATATCAGTGAAATCATATGGTACTCTGCTTTTTCTGTCTGACTTCTTTCGCTTACCATCATACTCTCAAGATCCATCCATGTTGTCATAAATGTTCCTATATCATCTTTTCTTACCGCCGAATAGTATTCCATTGTGTATATATACCACAACTTCTTTATCCATTTATCTATCGAAGGACATTTTGGTTGTTTCCATGTCTTGGCCACCATAAACAAAGCTGCAGTGAACATTGGAGCACACGTGTCTTTATGTATAAATCTTTTCAGATTTTTTGGGTAGATACCCAGGAGAGGGATTGCTGGGTCATATGGTAATTCTATTCGTAATTTTTTGAGGAACCTCCATACTGCCTTCCATAACGGCTGCACCAGTCTGCATTCCCACCAACAGTGTATGAGGGTTCCTTTTCCTCCACAGCCTCTCCAACACTTGTTACTATTTGTCTTGTTGATGATAGCCATTCTGACTGGGGTGAGGTGATATCTCATTGTGGTTTTTATTTGCATTTCTCTGATGATTAGTGATGTTGAGCATTTTTTCATATGTCTATTTGCCATTTGTATGTCCTCTTTGGAGAAATGTCTCTTCAGGTCCTCTGCCCATTTTTCAATTGGGTTGTTTTTTTTGTTGTTGAGTTGCATGAGTTCCTTGTATATTCTGGATATTAGCCCCTTATCAGAGGCACTATTTGCAAAAATCTTCTCCCATTCAGTTGGTGGCCTCTTTATTTTGTCGATGGTTTCTTTTGCTGTGCAGAAGCTTTTAAGTTTCATATAGTCCCATTCGTTTATTTTAGCTTTTACTTCCATTGCCTTTGGAGTCAAATTCATAAAATGCTCTTTGAACCCAAGGTCCATAAGTTTAGTACCTATGTTTTCTTCTATGCAGTTTATTGTGTCAGGTCTTATGCTTAAGTCTTTGATCCATTTTGAATTAACTTTGGTACATGGTGACAAATAGCAGTCCAGTTTCATTCTTTTGCATGTGGCTATCCAATTCTCCCAGCACCATTTACTGAAGAGGCTGTCTTTTCTCCATTGCATGTTTTTAGCTTCTTCGTCAAAAATTATCTGTCCATATTTATGTGGTTTTATTTCTGGGTTCTCAATTCTATTCCATTGGTCTATGTGTCTGTTTTTCTGCCAATACCATGCTGTTTTGATTATTGTAGCCCTGTAGTACAAGCTAAAGTCAGAGAATGTGATACCTCCAGTATTGTTCTTTTTTCTTAAGATTGCTTTGGCTATTTGGGGTCTTTTGTGTTTCCAAACAAATCTGATAATTTTTGTTCTATTTCTTTAAAAAATGCCATTGGGATTTTGATGGGGATTGCATTAAATCTGTATATTGCTTAGGGTAATATAGCCATTTTAACTATGTTGATTCTTCCAATCCATGAGCACGGAATGTCTTTCCATTTCTTTGTGTCTTCTTCAATTTCTTTCAAAAATGTCTTATAGTTTTCAGCATATAAGTCCTTCACATCCCTGGTTAAGTTTATTCCTAGGTATTTTATTCTTTTTGCTGCAATTGCAAAAGGAATTGTTTTTCGTATTTCTTTGTCTGAGATTTCATTGTTAGTATACAGGAATGCAATGGACTTTTGTATGTTGATTTTGTAACCAGTAACCTTACTGTATTCGTTGATTGTTTCTAATAGTTTTTTGGTGGAGTCTTTAGGGTTTTCTATATATAGCATCAGGTCATCTGCAAAGAGTGATAATTTAACTTCTTCATTCCCAATTTTGATGCTTTTTATTTCTTTCTCTTGCCTGATTGCTCTGGCAAGGACTTCCAACACTATGTTGAAAAGCAGAGGTGATAGGGGACAGCCCTGTCATGTTCGTGAACATAGAGCAAATGGCTTCAGTTTTTCACCATTAATTATGAGATTAGCTGAGGGCTTGTCACATATGGCCTTTATTATGTTAAGGTGTTTTCCTTCTATACCTATTTTATTAAGTGTTTTAATCATAAATGGATGTTGTATCTTGTCAAAAGCTTTTTCTGCATCAATTGATATAATCATATGATTTTTGTCCTTTATTTTGTTTATGTGATGTATCACATTGATGGATTTGCGGATATTAAACCATACTTGTGCCCCGGGGATGAACCCCACTTGGTCGTGATGAACAATCTTTTTAATGCATTTTTGTATTCGATTTGCTAGAATTTTGTTTAGGATTTTTGCATCTGTATTCATCAGAGATATTGGTCTGTAGTTCTCTTTTTTTGTGTTTTCCTTACCAGGTTTTGGTATCAGGGTAATGTTGGCCTCATAAAATGAGTTAGGGAGTACTGTCTCTTCTTCAATTTTTTGTAAGAGTTTGAGCAGGATTGGTATTAGATCCTCTTTGAAGGTTTGGTAGAATTCACTAGTGAAGCCATCTGGTCCCGGACTTTTGCTTTTGGGAATGTTTTGGATGACTGATTCAATTTCGTTACTGGTGATTGGTCTGTTTAGATTTTCCAGTTCTTCATGGTTCAGCCTAGGAAGCCTATATGTTTCTAAGAACTTGTCCATTTCTTCTAGGTTATTGAATTTGGTGGCATATAGTCCTTCATAGTAATCTTGGATGATCCTTTGTATTTCTTGGTGTCCGTAATGACTTCCCCTTTTTCATTTCTGATTTTGTTCATTAGTGTCTTCTCTCTTTTTATCTTAGTGAGTCTAGCCAAGGGTTTGTCAATTTTGTTAATCTTTTCAAAGAACAAGCTCTTTGTCACATTAATGTTTTCTATTGTCTTTTTGTTCTCTATTTCATTTAGTTCTGCTCTGATTTTTGTTATTTCCTTTCGTCTGTTGACCTTGGGTTTCACTTGTTCTTCTTTTTCTAGTTCTTTAAGGTGTAACATGAGGTTATTTATTTAGGATTTTTCTTGTTTCTTGAGATAGGCCTGTAACGATATAAATTTCCCTCTTAAAACTGCTTTCGCTGCATCCAAAAAATTTTGGTGGGATGTATTTTCGTTCTCATTTGTTTCTATGTATCTTTTGATCTCTCCTCTAATTTCTTCTTTGACTCAGTCGTTCTTTAAAAGTATGTTGTTTAATCCCCATGTATTTGTGTTTTTTTCTACTTTCTTTTTGCAGTTGATATCCAATTTCAAAGCCTTGTGATCAGAGAATATGCTTGGTATGATTTCAATCTTCTTAAATTTGCTGAGGCTGATTTTATGTCCCAATATATGGTCTATCCTTGAGAATGTTCCGTGTACACTAGAAAAGAATGTATAGTCTGATGTTTTAGGATGAAGTGCTCTATATATGTCAATTATGTCCATTTCATCTAATGTGTCATTTAGGGCTGCTATTTCGTTATTTATTTTCTGTTTGGATGATCTATCCATAGCTGTCAATGATGTATTTAAGTCCCCTAGTATAATTGTGTTTTGGTCAATTTCTCCCTTTAGTTCTGTTAGTAGTTGCTTGGTATATTTCGGTGCTCCCTGATTGGGGGCATAAATATTGATGACTGTTATGTCTTCTTGTTGTATAGTCCCCTTTACCATTATGAAATGTCCATCTTTGTCTCTTGTTATCTTTTTCACCCTGAAGTCTGTTTCATCTGATATCATTATGGCTACACCTGATTTTCTCTGGGTACCATTTGCTTGGAGTGTCAATTTCCACCCTTTCACTTTGAGTCTATGCTTGTCCTTGTAGCTGAGATGTGTCTCTTGGAGACAGCATATGGTTGAGTTTAGTTTTTTGATCCAGTCTGCTACTCTGTGCCTTTTTATTGGTGAGTTCAGTCCATTTACATTTAGGGTGATTATTGATATGTGAGGATTTCCTGTGATTCTAGCTTTAGTTTTCTGGTAAGGCTGTGTCTCCATTGTTTCTTTGCCTTTTTGTTGTTGTCTATTATTTCTGTGATGTTTACCTCTGTTTCTTCTTTTATTACAGTATATATTTCAGTTCTGGATTTTTTTTGAGTGA